>NW_028258410.1:10430367-10599998 GCF_053883595.1 Heterocephalus glaber
TTATTTAATTGGTGTGTTTAAAGCATTTCTTGTGCATTACAAATCCTTGAATTGTAATTACAAGGTTAACCTACTCTCTCCTCTGCTCTCTGTTGGTTTAAGATAAGAACACTGACTCAAGGTTACTTAGAGGTCTGTTGGCAGTCAGTCAAATTTAAAATTTAACAGTCTGAGAAGAGAAAAAAGGGGAAAAAAAAACCACTTTAAAATCCAAGTGGCTGCAGCCAAGTTTGTTATAGAAGGTTTACAGTAAATGAGATGGAAAAAAAAATATTAAGAAGGCTAGAAGTATGAGATAAACTTTTGATATGAGAGGATTTGGTATAATAAAAGTTTTGTCCTACTACAGAGATTAAAAAGAGAGATAATGACAGAACTGGAAAGCTTATGCATGTCAAGGAAAAGCTTGCAGAAGTAGTTTCTCAAAAGAAATATGTATGGTTGCTTGTTAGTTTGGTGGACCTCAAGTTGTTCTTTCTAAAAACTCCTGCAAGTGGGACAGTCTGACTGACCTGAAGCAAAGTGCTTGAGAAAGTGATTTGTATCACAACAGAGTAGATAAGGGAGGAAAGGTATCAAAATGCACCCTATTAGAATGTATGCTAAAGAACTTTAAAAGAGGCTATACAGGGGACTATGGAGTAAATTTGACTTCCCAGATGTTGACAATACTTTATGAAATAGATTGGCCCTCCTCTGATATTGGGTGGCTGATCAAGGGAAAAACTGACAGAGGGATGATTAGATATATACATAGGGTGATAACCAGAGACAGAGAATAACCAGGGTACCCATCTATTATGATACAGATGGCCAAATCCAAGGGGGACAACAGACCTTTGTCTGAGTCCTTCTCAGCCATTGACCTCCTCAATTGGAAACATCATACTCCCTCCTATATGGAGAAGCCCCAGGTCCTTATAGATTTGATGCAATCCATCTTACACCCTGGCTAGATTGTAAACAGATTCTCCTGATGCTGTTTAACACTGAAGAGTACTGGAGAGTAACCAAACCAGCTCTCCACTGATTAAAAAACAATTCCCCTGAAGGCATAATGAATATGCAAGCATATGCTAAGAGAGGATGAAAAGAGAGCAATTCATATGGGAAAGATCTCAGAAACATTCTAGGGAATTGATGAAAGATCTAGCCAGTTTTATGAGAGGCTCTGTAAAGAATTCCAGCTCTATACACCCTTTAACCCGAAGGCAACTGAAAATCAGTGCATGGTGAATTCTGCCTTTGTGGGACAAGCCCAACGTGACATCCGGTGTAAACTACAGAAGTTACAGGGTTTTGCCAGTATGAATACAACCCAATTTTTAGAGGTGGTCACCAAAGTGTACATTAACCATAACTAGGAAGTAAAGTGGATGCCAGCTGGAGGCTCCAAAAGAAAGCAAATCTGCTAGCAGCAGCACTCATAGAAAAAAAGACAGAGATCTCTAAAGGGTAGGGGCACAGACATGACCAAAATAAGAGCCAAATCAAGCCAGGATCTGCCAATCAACTAGGTTGGGATCAATGTGTGTAATGTAAAAAGTATGGGCACTGGAAAAATAAGTGCCCAGAAAATGATGACAGAGATGATAAAAATCCTAAAAGTAGGAGACTACCTGCAAAATACTATCACCCCCAGGAGGAACCAGATGCTAGCCTCATTGGACTGGCAAGAACTGAAGGTTACAAGGTCTAGGAAAGACTGGGCTCTATCTCCTTAGTCCCCCAAGAGTACATGGTCAAACAAAAGTAGGGGGCCAATTGATACACTTTCTGGTAGATAGTGGAGCTGAAAACTCAGTAGTGCCATAGCTCATTGGGCCATTATCCAAAAATCATGTGATTATTGTTAGAGTCACTAGGGTCCCCCCCAAAAGAGGCCATTTTCCCAGTATAAGAGGTGTGCCATAGGGGGAAAAGAGGATGGACATGAGTTCCTATATCTTCCAAACTGCCCAGTTCTGTGGCTGAAAAGAGACTCCACAGATTACAAGCCCAAATTGCATTTGGGCCACAGAAAAAGATAACTTTAAGTTTGACTCACCCAGAGGCCATGGTATTGACCCTTACCATCCCACAGGCTGAGAGATAGACTGTACTTAGGTAAGCCACTACCACCAGAAAAAAATAAATGATATGGACTGACACATAAAATTCCCAGGGTGAGGGCTGAAGATGACCCCTGCCTGGGGTGGCTGTAAATCAAACACCAGTGATAATAAAACTAAAACTTGGAGCAACTCCAGTTCAGGTTTGCCAATACCCACTTCCCCAGGTAGCCATACAAGACATACAAGGACATTTCAAACAGCTCTCAGAACATGAAATTTTGTTCAGATGCCAGTCATCCTGGAACTTCCTGTTTCTGCCAATATGTAGGCCAGGGACAAATAAATACAGACCAGTACAGGACTTACATGCTGTAAATCAGGCCACTAAAACCATTTCGCCCTATGGTACCAAACCCATACATGTTGATGGAATTCATTCCAGCAAGTGCTCCCTGGCTTATTTACTTGGACTTTAAAAAATGCCTTTGGCTGTCTCTGTCTTGCACAAGTCAGCCAAACTTTGCGTTTCAATGGGAGGATCCTAGCACAGGCATATAAAACAGCTAACCTGGACTAGACTTCCCCCAGAGTTCAAAAACTCTCCTACAGCCACCAACCTCAAACCTTTCATCACACCAAGGGACATACTGTTGCAGTACGTAGATGACATCTTTTAATCAGCCCCAATCTAAGAGGACTGCTATCAGGGAACCAAAGACCTTCATTTACTTTGGAGGGCTAAATATAAGGTATCCAAGAAAAAGGCACTAATTTTCTAAAAAGAGGTTAAATATCTAGGCTTCATTTTGGCCCAAGGGGAGTGTCAATTTGACATAGAGCAAAAGCAAGCTGTCTGTGCCCTCCCAACCCCAACCATTCAATCCTAAATAAGAGAATTTCTGGAGGCAACAGGATTCTGCTATATCTGGATCCCAAATTTCTCACTTATGGCTAAACCCTACATAAAACCAAAGGCAGGAGGAGCCCCTCCTCTGAAAAACTTACCAGGAAAGAGTATTTAAGCAAATGAAAAAAGCCTTGACTCAGGCCCCAGCCTTAGGACTACCAGATATAAGCAAGCCTTTATTCCTACATGTACACGAACAAAAGGGAATAGCCATAGGAGTCTTAATCCAGGTCATTGGATCCTGGCATTGTCCCATGGCATACATGTCAAAACATTTAGATTCTGCGGCCCTGGAATGGCCTCTATGCTTCAGGGCACTTGCTGCCACTGCCCCACTGACACAGGAAGCTGACAAGCTGACCTTGGGACAACTACCACACTCTGTTATAACCTTAATGGGCCAGAGATGGCACCATTGTTCATCAAATCCAAGGGTGACTTGTTATCAAGGGCTCCTATGTGAAAATACCCAAATAACCCCAAAGATAGTAAACATTCTTAATCCAGCTACCTTGCTCCCAAACAAACTAGAAGCCTCTTTTCATGGCTTCATGTGTGGAAGCTGTAGGCAAAGTATCCTCAAGCCAGGGCAATCTCACAGATCACCCTCTGGGAGACCCAGATGTTAAATATTTCACAGATGGAAGTAGTTTTGTGCTGAAAGGGGTCCTAAGGGCAGGATATGCAGTGGTGACATTGGACTCTGGTAGAAGCCCAGCTACTACCTACTAGAACCTCAGCCCAGAAGAAAGAGCTAATAGCTTTGACATGGGCTCTTTTGCTAGCAAAGGACAAGTAAGCTAACATTGACACTGATTCCAAATATGCCTTTTACATCATTGCATGTGCATGGACTATATACATGGAAAGAGGGCTATTGACTGCTGGGGAAAAGAAATAAAGTACAAAGAAGAAATTTTACAGCTACTAGATGCAATGTGGGCCTTGAAGAAAGTGGCTGTTATACACTGCAGGGGGCATAAATAGACTGGAACTTTAAAAGCCAGAGAAAACAAAAAAAAAACAGACAGAGAAGTGAAACAGGCTGCTATGACTGCACCACAACCAAAAGGAGGGGCCCTGACCATGCCCCTCATCTGAGCCTCCTTTCCCAGAGACCCCAAACTACTCTCCAAATGAAAAGGCCTTGTTTGCTCAAGAATCTAATAATTATATCAAAGGAGGATGGTAGAAATTCTCTGACCAGAGACTAGACATCCCTGAATTGATGGCCCCCAGGGTTGTAAGACAATTCCATCAAGGGTCTCACATGGGGAAAATGGCACTAGAGATGCTACTAGGCCATCATTTATATGTGCCACAGCTCACTGCCACTGCTCAAACTGTTTGTGAACAAAGCCTAACCTGTGCCCAACACAAGGGCCCATGCCCAAAATGGGGGCCACCCAGGAATTAGTGGCTACCCCATGTGAAAACTTGTTTATGGACTTTACTGAACTGCCTTGAGCAGGAGGCTATTGATATACATTAGTGCTTATCTGCACCTTTTCAGGATACGTTGAGGCTTTCCCCACCCAAACAAAAAAGGCCTCAGAGGTGACAAAGGTGCTGCTAAGAGACATCATCCCAAGATTTGCACTACCCTTGACCTTAGGGTCAGACAATGGACCAGAAATCAAAGCTGAGATAGTCTAGAAGCTCACACAGATGTTAAGGATAAAATAAAAGCTTCACACAGCTTACTGGCCACAGAGCTCAGGAAAGGTGGAGCTCATGAACTGAACACTCCAACAATTGCTGAAAAAATATTGCTAAGAGACCCACTTAAGATGAGACCAATTCCTTCTGATTGTCCTCCTCCAAGTCTGATGCACCCCCACTAAACAAACTGGGTATTCCCTTAGGGAATTCAATTCAGCCAGCCACCCCAATTATGAGCCAAACTAAGGGCAATCATTGTGAACTAGGAAAATTGACCCTAAGAAAATAGATACATGCTTTAAAAATAGCAATGTAAGACATCCATAACTGGGTACAAGAGAGAATGCCCATGAGCCTAACAGACCCAATACACTCTTCTATTCTCAGGGTCTTTGTTTGGGTCAAGAAATAAAATCCAACAACTCTGGGGCCCATATGGAATGAGCCTCATACTGTAATCCTGTCCACCTCCACTGCTGTTAAAATTGCAGGAACTATGCCTTCGATCCACCACAGTCGCCTAAAGCCAGTGGCCCAAGATACGTGGACCAGCCAGCAGGATCCAGACCTCCGAACCAGCTGCTCCTGTGATGAGATCAGGCCACCACCAGAAACAACAGCCCTGCTCTGGTCACCTTGGAAGCTGACTAGTCTATGCAAGGCTGAAGACTAAGGAAACAGCAGCCCCGATCTGGTCACTCCAGAAGCTAACCAGTCCATGCATGTCTGATGCTTGAGGATCAACATAGAGTCACAACAACATAAGTCTCTTATCCTCTGTTGTAATTCTCCCTCTTCATTTACCCCTGCTTGTCAGAAACATTCATTCATCCATTGAGACTCTAATAAACAGACACATCACCACCCAACTAATGGCTCCAAGTATCAACCTCTACTCCACAGAGAGTCACCCCCTTGTGACAAGAAAATTGATAATGATGATGTTCTCTATTAAAATTTGTTATAGAAAGCATCACAGTGGGGAATGAAACAGGACTTAAAGGAAAACAAGTTTTTCCCAGCCTTGCACAGTTCCCACCCCCAGATCACACTCCATAGCTATAACTCCTTGTTCTGATACAGACAAAATTGGCAACTCTGTCCTGTAATGAAGTTTATGTCATCTTGTTCTCACAAAGTACACAAGGCTCTGTCTTCTTTCAAGGCTAAATTGCAAAACTGTCTTCCCTTGTCCTGTTTCTATAAACTCACTCGCTACATCACTAGAAAGACCAACCCCTTCCATCAAATGTATAAAAACTGAAACTTTTCTTTGTTCAAGGCTCTTCCTTTGCACAGGAGTTCACTGAGATGGTATCCATCTAAAACCTAATAAAATCCTCCTGTTTCCCAGTGGTCTCTCCTGACTCTTAAATTCTGCAACATTTCAACAAGAAAAAGAAAGAAAAGCCACAAAATCAGAGAAAGACAATTTATGCCTCCACTAACAGGCAACACGATTATATACATTAAAAATTTTTATGGAATCTCTATCAGAGCTAATAAGTGAATTTAGAAAGTTTACAAAATATGAAGTCAATGCACAAAACTGAATTATATTTCCATATATAAGCAATGAAAATGGAAAAATGAAGTTAAAATATAACAGATTTATAATTACATCCAAAATATCAAATACCTAGAATAAGCTAACAAAAGATCTTCAAGACCTCATTACTAAGCACTGTAAAACATTGTATTGTAATAATACAAATTAATTTTAAAAACTAAATGAACACCCAGGGCTGAATGATTAGTATTGTTAAGGTATCTATTTCTCTCAAGTTGATACGTAGATTAAACACAATCCCAGTAAAAATCCTTCAGTCTTTTAAAATAAATTGAAAAGCTGAGGCTACAATTTGTATAGAAATGCAAAGGACCTAAAATAGCTAAAACAATTTTTAAAACTATAATCAAAATGGAGAACTTATATTTTCTAATTAAGACTTAGATAAAGTTACAGTAATCAACATAAATGGAAGAAAGTAAAGGGTTAGGACAAAGGCCCTACATGTAGTTTTTATTGTTGTTGTTTTGTTTTCTGTTTTTCCTTGCTAGGGATGCAACCCAAGGCCTAGCACATGTGAGGCAACTGCTCTACAACTAAATTACACTGCAGCCCTTTAATTATTTTTGAGATAGGGTCTCACAAGTAGCCTAGGCTGGCTTTGAACTTGGGGTCCTCCTTCCTCAGCCTCCCAAATAGCTGGGATTACAAGCATATGCCACTATACCAAGTCCTACATTGATTTTTGAGAAAGACATCAAGTCAATTAAATGAAGAAAATGAATTATTTTCAACAAATAATGCTGAGAAATTTGGAAGTAGGAAGGGGAATGTTTTCCCCCACCTTGCTCCATACTAAAATAATAATAATAATAATAATAATAATAATAATAATAATAATAATAATAAAAGGTTACAAATAGGTCTAAATATAAAAGCTATTATTATAAAGCTATAAAAAATAAAATAGGAGTATAAAGATTAAATGAGATTTTTAAAAAACTTTTTGCTTTAAAAGTCACCACTTGGGGGGCTGGGGATTTAGCTCAGTGGTTCCACTGGCTGTCTGGCAAGCGCAAGGTCCCAAGTTCGATTCCCAGTACCAAAAAAATAAAAATTAAAAAAAAAGTCACCACTTGGGAAACAACCACAGAAAGACAGAAAATATTCATAATACATTTTCCTAACAAAGGACTTGTATCCAGAATGTTTAAATAATTCCAATAAAAGATAGGGCCCAGGATTTAGCTCAGCAGCACTGTGCTTGCCTGGCAAGTGCAAGGTCCTGAGTTCAATCTTTGGTATCAAAAAAAAGAAAAAAATAATAAAAAGACAAACACTCCAATTAAAAGAGTGAGAAGACTGTAACAAACACTTCACAAAAGAAAACACTATATAAAATGACAAATCAACAAATGGGAAGGCAGCATTAATCATTAGCTAAACCAGATTACAGCGAGACACCACTTCATGTCCACTAGTCTGGCCCAAGGGACACAAGACCAACAATCTCCTGTGTTGTCAAGGACTCAGAGCAACTAGAATGCTCATGTGTTGTTGGCAGGACAGACTAGTACATTGGAGAAATTGGAAGGCAGTATTTTATAAAGTTAATACACAACTCCCCTATAACCCAGCAATTCTACCCCCTATATATCTACCTAAGGCAAATGAAAATATACTTCCACAAAAACTTGCACAAGAATGTTCCTAACATTCTTATTTATATTAGCTCATGAATAGAAACTGCCCAAATATCAAGAGATGAGTGGATGAATAAATTGAATTATATTCATAAAATAAAATGCTACTTGTCAATAAAAAGGCATAAGGAAGTGTTAATATATAATATGACTGAGTCACCCAAAAAAAATCAGCACCGAAGAACACACTGAGTATGATTCCATTGTATTTCTTACAAGTAAAAAATGTGGCTGAATCAGTCTGCAGTGACAGAACCAGAAAAGGCTGGACTGGAAAGGAAAAAGGTTGTACTTCATGCTACCAGTGACGACCCTATGAATGTCCATAACTGACAAAACGTGCCAAACTAAATCCTCAAGATCTGTCCACGTAATGTTTATAAACTAACTCTTATCATAAAAATATTTTTAAATGGTGCCTCTCTTGCAGATGCTGAATGAATAAAATTTAAGAGAGGGATTGCCAAAGCGATAGGAGAAGGTGAGTTAGGTTGCTACCCAATGGGCCAAGTCTTTGGACAACGCATGACCTCCTGAAGTCCAGCTTCTCCCCTTCTTAGTCCTTTGGAATGGGCACAGCCTCTCTGATGGAAGCAAAGAAGAGGAAGTCAATCCTTGCTAGTAAAGCTGCTCCCAAAAATGGGAATTCTTCCCTCTCCCTGAGTCCGTAAGTGAAAACCTCTCACTACCCTCTCGGTGTTACAACTTGCTGCCCGGTGCACTTCACTTGTAACCACTAGAGGGCACCCGTCCTGATAGCCCCTCTTCACAATATTTCTTCTTCGGTTTCTTACCTGAAATGCATAATTTACCATTCTCTTCCTACTAAACATAATGAATATATCACTTCCACGTCAGAGAGGATGGAGGAGGAGGAGTGAGGCACTCTGGATTCCTTCAAGCAGAGCGGACAGTGCCAGTCAGAAGCTTGCAGCTGTGGAATCTGTCCTTTTATGACCCAGTCCTGATAAATGCTAATACAGCCCACTACATCAAATGCATGAATTACTTTAACTTAATTTAATTAACCCAATTTAATTTTAACTTGTATGGATGTTGTTGGACCAAAAGACAGGATTTTATTCATATCTATTCATATCTATTCAGGGCAAGAAATTCTGAAATTTTCTTTGATCATCTGCTAATTTTTCTGCTGCAAGAATTAGCCCTTGCTTGGTAGTCTTAGCTTTCAGGCACAACCTGATGTTGATTTTAATTACCTAACCTAAGACCAAGGCAAAGTGAAATACCCACTGAGTCCTATTTCAATATCAGTTCCTTTAATGTGAAATCTACTGCTTGCAGAGCTGGACCTGGCTCTCTGAAGTAAGCATCACACATTGAGAGGCATTTAAATGTTCCTTTCCTCCTTCCTCCCATTCTCCACCCATGACCTTTCACAATTATCGTTATTAATTAGTCCAGCAGTGGCCACTTTCCCTGTCCCTGTGCCACAATCAGCTTCTCCATGGGGCCTCTTGCGGGGGCCCATGCAGGGCCCAGTGTGATGCCCCAGGTTCAGGGCAGCCGAATAGCACTTCAGTCCTGGAAACAAAGACACCCAGAGCTTCCGGCCCTGCCTTGTCAAGATTACACTGTAGATGGTTCATGCTTTATATCCTCACCTTAGCTCCAATCTCTCACACCTCTTAAAGGACTTTTGTTGTAATCTTCTCGGGTAATTTAGATTAATGTAGATGTGAGAGGCAGCAGCCAGACCTTGTTTTATTTTTTTGTCCTACCCACAGCCAGTTGTAATGACCACGGGTGATGGTCTTGGCTGCAGTTCAATACTAATCGGCCTTAATGGATTTCTCCAGTTTGCTTCACTTTTTAACTCAAACTGTGTAAAAACAGAAAGTCTAAATAGCTTGACCTAACCAAGCTGTGGCATCCCCCAGTCCTTTTCAACAAACTGGACAGGGTTACACTTTGCTTTCTTTCTGCTGGTCCCTCTACATTGTATCAAGTCAAATTCATTTCTGGGGCAAATCATGAGTAGCAGGAAACAGGCTGCCACATGGAGAGTGTCTGGGATGTACAGTCTCTGGAAAACCTACCAAGTTGCTTGAAGAAAGAAACTCAAATATTTAAGCAAAGAGAAGAGGGACACAAATACTTCTCTCACAAGAAGTATTGCTCTTGTTTAGCAATCCAGATGTTCTCCTCCTCGATCTCAGAAAACTAAGAATAATCTGATCAGATGAGCAGAGTCCCTGAAGAACTTACTCTTGGGTCACATGGGCTTTGTAAAATTATTACTTTGGAAATGCAGGTTAAGGGGAAACAGGATGCATTTGTGCTCTTTGCTAAGGTAAGTCTTGTATTTTGGCCATAGATACGTGAGCATGTGCTGAGTACCCAAAGTTTAGGAAACCCATTTGGCCTCCGCGTGACAGGCACATTATCCTGTCAAGGCAGACAGACAGAGGAAATATCCACAGCACAGAGCTACGAGCTTGGACACAGTTCTGACAGTCTGTGTTCCATCCATGAGTGAAGTCGGTGGGCGAGCTCAGCTTCCAAGTCTAGCAGGCTGCTGGCTGCAGAGCATCGTCCTTGGGCAGCTGCTACCTGGTAGGAAGAGCACCTAATGCACACTGCCTCTGAGGTCCTGCAGGGTGGAATGGCCCATGCTCTTCGCTGTCCTTGGATCTGGTACCAGTCAGTGCAGTATTCCACAAATATTTAGTCCTTGTGAAATATCCAGTCCACAGTGGAATGTGACAAAGATCACAGCTTCAAAGCCTGTCACACCAGCATAGACTTGACAACCAGGCAGGCTGTTTTGTAGACTGTGTTGCAGTCTGATGTCTCTGACTACACCAGCACTGTCTCCTGCCCAGCTCCGTGATGTGTGACCTCCTGCTTCTCTACCTCCAAGCCTGCTTTCTCTACTCCATGCTCCCTGGGCAATGCTACTTCCCACCTTTATTTTTAATACTCCAGGCGCCCTTGATTTCCCCACACACCTCTCCCCCTTTCCTCTTGCTCTTTGTATCTTGACTTGTTTCTCTACCTGTTTGTCTCTCATTCTTTGTCCATTATTTATAAAGTGGATCCTCCAAGCACCCTCTCCATGCAGGAAACTGAAAGTTAGGTTTCCATTAGCTCTGGATATTCTGGTTTTGGATTTGGTTTTTTCCAAAACAAGAGAAAAACTCTTTGGATGCCCTGGGGCCTGCCTTCCATTCACAGCCTCTCTTGGTGGATTTAGGATTATTCAAGTAAAAGTGTTATGGATATTGCCTAACCTTGTGCAAACATAGGAAATGTTAATGTTACAATCTTCTACACTGGATTGACATCCTCAAATGATTTCTAATAAGCACTTATTGCTCATGTATATTTGCCCTGCAGTGCTGTCCAGGGGTCAGGGAAGGGGGCCATCAGCGATGAAAGGGCCAGTGTTGTGGCCATGTCCCAGATGTTCTATGAACACAATCCCCAGAGTATGACGGCTTCTCTCAAACAAAGACACAGGTGCTGTGATGATGAGTTATTTTAAATCAGGTGATGCCTTATCCAGCTCAGGCTGCCAGAACAAAACAGCAGAGACTAGGTAAAAATTTATCTTTTCACAGTTTTGAAAGCCAGAGAGTAAGATCAGGGGACAACGTGGTCAGGTTCTGATGAGGACCTATTCTTGGCTTGGAGACAGCTACCTTCTCACTGCGTCCTGGTATGGTGTTTGTTCTGTGTGTGCTCACAGAGAGAGAGAGAGAGAGAGAGAGAGAGAGAGAGAGAGAGAGACGAGACATCTCCACCAATGAAGCCACTGTTATGGTTTATATCTTGATGTCCCTGAAAGATTCATGAGCTCATAGGCAGGACTTTTGGAAGAGGATTAAATCATGGTGACCCCATGTGATGTTAGTATGTGGGGCCTGGCCAAAGGTGGTCCCTGGGGAAATGACTGGATAGGGTGTATCTCCTTCCTCTCTCTCTCTTCTTCCTGATCACCATGACAAGAGCAGCTTTCCTCTGCACTTCCACCATGCCATGAGCTGAAAAGGTAAGCCAAAATAAGCCTCCTTCAAGTTGTGTCAGGTATTTTGTCTCAGCGACAAGAAAGTGACTAAGACAGCCATAAATCCTACTGGATTTGGCCCCCCACCTTTATGACTTCCTTTCAATTTGATTACCTCCTAAAAGACCTACCTCCAAATATAATCATGCTGGGGGATCTGAACTGAAACATACAAATGCTATTCCATAGCAGGTGACCAAGAAAAGGCCCTATGAACAGGTGATGTTTGGGAAGAGGCCTGGAGGGTGGGAGGGGAGTTGTCATTGGAAACGCTGGAGAATGTCTGCTGAGGAAAGAGGAACAGTAGATGAACAGGTGGGGGAGCCAACTTTGGAGACCAGCATCGAGTGTCCCATTTTGGATTCACTGCATTTGAAACTCAAGTGAAATCCAAATGGAGGGATCAATTAAACCATTGAAAAAATGAATGGAAAATGCAATAATAATTTAAATCATTTATTTCCTGTATAAGTGCAACCACCACAAGTACTGAAGATAAATTTGTAGGGCATTCTATGGCTGCCCTGTCTGGCTTACTCTTTTAAGCACTTTGCTAGTGTAAAGAAGCCAGCGTGTTTGGGGAAGAAGGAGAAATAAGGAGGCAAGGCTGGAGCCAGACTATCTCCTGGAGAAGCCAGCAAGGTCGTCAGCACCAAGATGTTCCCAAGGTGATACAACTCGTGTGGCTGATGAGGGGAAGCACGTTTGGGGTTTGTTTCATTAGATGACACAACTCGTCAAAAACAAGTTCCTGCGGCCTGGGAAACCACAGAATCCAACGTGAATCTCTGAGCATCCCCAGTGGCCATTTGTGCATCAGAAACCACTGCTATCGCCATCTGAGTTCCATTAAGTTCAAGCACCTGAAATTATCTCCTTTTTCTTCCTGAAGCCCCCAGGTTTTCAGTGCCCTGTAGTCCACTGTCTGACTCCCAACTTCTCACTGTTGCTGAGATAAATCAATTGAAGAGCTTTCCCCATCACACACCTGAGTCAGGGAAAGGGGACCTCCTCAGAGGTGCTGCCCTCCAGGGGAGCAACAGGCTCCAGAAAGCCCATGCCCTCAGTCTCAGCATCGGACAGTACCTGTGCAGAGTGAAGAAGCACCCAGTGATGCTGGTGTTAAGTCTCACATATTAACAGAACTTATCCAATTTTAATTGCTTTATTCCTCCTAATCAAACAAAACATGTATAAGTCTTAACAGGCTGATAAAGGCCTCTGGGCACTGTTTTTAACAACCTGTGTGAAATCTGCAGCTTGCAAGCATTAGTAAGGACCGGGCTGCTCACTGCAAAGGCTCTGGTATAGATCGTGAGGGTAGGGTACTCCAAGGGGAAGGAGCAATGGGAAAAAGTCTTTACTATGATCTTGGGAATATGTATTAACTCCAGCATATTGCAAGGAGGAACCTATTTTCAAATGTGTCTTGCTGAAGTGGTTTTTTTGTTTGTATGTTTTGTTCTGTTTTGTTTTGAGACAGGGTCTTACTATATGGTTCAAGCTGCCTTGAGCTCACTGTGTAGTCCAGGCTGGCCTCAAACTCACTGTAGTCTTCCTGCTTCATCCTCCCAAGTGCTGGGATTATAGGCATGTGCCATCAAACGCAACCATTGAAGTGTTTTAATACAGCATGTTGTACAATTGCTAATTGATTACAGTGTTTCCAATAAACAACCCAGAAAGAAGGGAGTCTCCAGAGAAGATGGTGGAGCGGTAAGCAGCAATGGGTCTAAACTCTCCAAGTTTAGAATCCAGACACTGGAATGTAACAACTTGGGGAAGAAAAGAAGCGAGGTTGATTCCTGGGACCCAGGAAGGATCTGAAGGGAGAATTGAAGCCTACGAGGCAAGTAAAAGACAGACCTTAACACAGAAAAAGGACGTGGCACACTGCATTTTCTCCCTGACTCCTGGCTCACAGTGTGATAGAGGAGGCTTGAATCTACAGAGACACAATGAGGCTGGATGATTCCAGAGACTTCCAGGGAGAAACACAGCAGTGGAATGAAGCAGTGGATGCTGTGAACTCCAATGGCTGGCGAGTGACTCCAGTCCAAGTGACTTCCGTATCCCCTGGAGAGGGAGCTTGGCCAGATGCTATTTTAGGGAGGGGCCAGCCGAACCCAATCTCAGAGCAGCAGCCCTGGGTTGACTCCCTCTCAAGGCATCCTGAACTGGGTGAGGCACAACCATGGAGACACCCAGGGCCAGGGAGCTGAGATCAGGTTAGCAAAAGACTCCCCAAGTGTTTTAGGTTGAATAACTCAGAAGCCTGAACTTCTGTAGAGTTGAAAGCACCAGAATCAGCACCCCACCTCATTCTTATTGCAGGCATGCTGGGCTCATCCAGGATGGATCTGGCTCTGTCTGTGTCCTCTGTCTACCAGAGACAGTGGAGACACACCCTGAATTCGACACTACTACAAAACTGTAGACCCCAGAAGATAGTCACAGGCTTCAAATCACAGAGAAATCTTCTTTTTTTCCTCTCTGTTTTTTAAAAAATTGATTGTTTTTTTTTTCATGAGTGTGAACATAGTGTCATTTTTAGTTCTTTTGGTTTTGTTAAGATCTTGTTTTTGTCTCTTCCTTCTTCCTTTCCTTCCTGTCTTCATCAGGTTTCCAAAGCTTGGATAATCTTCCTTTGTCCTTCAGCCTTGCTTCTAATCTGTTTCTCTTCTTTTATTCCTCTATTTTTTCCTCTTGTCCCTTTTAAATTTTCTCCCACTAGGGTAAAATCACTCTATTGAGAGAATATTTACTGTATATAATTTTCTTTGCTTTAGATTTTGTTATATACCTATAAATCTTGTACCCATGGTTTAAGGGGGCAAATTAACGATTTCCAGTTTGTCATTTTCTAGACTTAATGATTTAATGATATTATTATTACTGATTGTACTACTTTAGCCAAGGTGACATAGTTGTTTTGATCAGTTGTTCTTCTTTGTATACCAATACCGAGATTGTCTGGTGGTTATGCATAATACCATAGTCCAGCATCAAAGAACTGAATGCTAGGTCAAATAGGCAGCAACTTCTCATCTCTATTAAACTGAATAGGTAGGGACAGACTCAAAACCCAAAAGCCACCTGTACCTAGAAGACATCTCTGAAAAATAGTCATTTCCTAAATAGATTTCAATATTAGTGACAAAGCAAACTACCATTAGCAGTTTACAAGTATCAATGCAGAAAACAAAGTTTAAAAATAGAAAATGAGAAAACAAGGAAGAAAGATGCAGCCCCAGATCTCAAGCTTACCCAAGGCATAACAAGGGGCATTGAGGTAGAAGAAATCAAAAGCTACACAGCTGAACTTTCTGAAATGGTAGCAGCAGAAGTAACAAAGCAGATAAATGAGGCTCTAGAAAAAAACAAATCAGAAATAATTTCACAGATAACTAAAGGGATGATGGCCATAATGAAAGACATGGTTAGTGAATCTAGAGTACCTACAGATTAAAAAATATGAAAGTGATGGAAACCAGGAATGCCTAACATGGGAAAGAACTAGATCCTATGAAACAGATTCAAATAGATATCTAGGAGATTAAGAATTTGACTGAAACTATGTGCAGCAGAATCAACCAACGTGGGGACAGAACATCAGATTTAGAATCAACCCAACAGCTGCTAGATGACGCAAAGAAGAATAACATAAGATTGATAGGAATCAATGAAAAATCAGAAGATAGGCCAAAGGACATAAAAATCCTGTTCACAGAAGTAATGGCAGAAAACTTCCCAAGAATGGAAAAAGAATTTGACATACAGATAAACTGAGCTATACAGAACTCAATTAGCCATGATCAGAATAAAAAGAATAAAACTATACCAAGGCATACACAAGAATAGAATATTAAAAGCTAGAAGAGAAAAGAAAGAAATCTTCTATAAAGGAAAGCCCTTTGGAATCACATCAAACCTTTAAGTCAAGGAGGGCTAGAGTCAAATATTTCAAGCCTAAAAGAAAACAATCCCCAACTCAGATTGATGTACCCCACAAAATTATCTTTCAAAATCAATGGATAAATAAGATACTTCCATGATAAAAAAAAAATCTGAAGATATTTATGACTATCAAACCAGTACTCCAAAAAATTCTGAAGGATATTCTAGAAAAATGCAATGAAGACAAAAATTCCATGAATCCAAATAGAATGAATTCAACAGGCAATGCAAGCAATTAAACAGAGGGGAAAGGAAGGGAACCAAAAACAGGAAAATAATATGACAAGGATAAGTCAAATCATAGTAGTTATAAACATAAATATAAATGGGCTCAATTTACTAATCAAAAGAAACAGATTGGCAGAATGGATCAAGAAACAAGATCCAACAATGTGCTGCATGCAAGAAACACAACTAACTCAAAAGAAGAGCATAGACTGAAAGTCAGAGAATGGAAAACAATACTCCATGCAACAGGAACCTGGAAAAAAGCAGAAGTACTTAGTCTGCTTGGAGACAAACTGGATTTAAAGCCAAGACTGATCAGAAGAGACAAAGAAGTTTACATACTTGTTAAGGGAATAATCCAAGAGAGAGAGATAGCAATCATAAATGTTTATGCACCAAATACCAATGCACCCAACTATATAGAACAAGCATTAATGGAGATGAAAAATCAAATAAACACTAATGCAATTGTAAAGGGGGACCTCAATACCCCACTGTCACAAATAGACAGATCAACTAGACCAAAAACTCAACAAATATCTGAGCAGAACCAAATCTTTGACCAAATGGACTTAGAATATATCTACAGTGTTCCACCTTACAACAGAATACACAGGTTAACACAACCTCTCTGCCAACAGCCATGGCAGAGACCAGAGAAATGGCCTTTGGAGCTATGGGACTTAATATGAGCTAACACACAGCTGAGGTCAGAGTGACTCTTATCCAAATTCTGTTCTCAAAGTTAAAACCTTCTTAACTAAAAAGACAACATTAATTATTAACCCACAACCTGTATTTTGTGTGTTCAGTTCCTAATTCAGGAACGCTTTGTGTCTTCCTTTACAAGCCTTTCCTGCATCAGGAACACATCTGTAGCAACTCCACGTAGTCCCTCCATGCAGCACCTTACTTCAGTCTAACTACAATGTCACTAATAAATGTCGACAGCTCTGGGTGTTTGGGGCCTTTGCTTGTTCAAGCCTCTGACTGCACAAGCAGTTGTCATCCTGGATCCCCATATATATCTCTTTAATTCTTCTGTCTGTATGTCTTCTCACTTTGCAACATGGCACCAAACAGGAGATCAGGATCCACAGCAGGGGTCTCTGGTACACACCCATCTTTATAGCAGCAGAATTTGTAATAGCTAAATCTTGGAAACAGCCCAGACGCGCATCAACAGATGAATAAAGAAAATATGGTTTTTATATCCAATGGAGTACTACTGTGCCACAAGGATAAACTTCAGACATTGTTAGGTAATGAATGCACCTTGACATCATACTTTTAAGTGAAGTACATTGGACACACATGTTTAAATGTCACATTGTTTCTCTTGTGTGAGAAACCAAAATTGCACATAAGGCCCACGATGGATGATAAATATTGGGAAGTAGAAAGAAACCATTCAAATGGGAAGGGGCACAAGGGAAGAGGAGGGAAAAGGAAAAAAAGAAACTAGAAGGAAAAACTGGAAAGAAAGCTTTTGTAAATAAGGAAGGGAAAAAGATTTGAAAGGAGGGGAGCAGAATGGAAGGGAAAAAAAGAATCAAGATATATTATGTACAGGTACAAATTCCCTACTATGAATGTGATCATTATGCATATCAAAAGTGTACCAATAAAATCAATTTTACAAAGTGATTCTCCCTGCTTTGTATGATCTTTACCCCTTAGTGATATCCCAATAGATGCTATTTTGAATTCATTCATCATACCCAAGGTAACAGAAATATGTGCAACATTTCTCCAAGAAAAACCAGGAGCCTCTTGCTCAACTGGAAAATTATCATGTGAAAGAACTGATGGGTAATATAGTCAGAGATATTCATGAAAGTGAGCACCTTTCCTTTTCTTATAAAAAAGACTTCAAGTATCAAATTTTTACAGGTAAAGTGCTTAGAACTTTTCACTGTAATCTTTCCAAAAAGAAACAGCTGGAAGGTCTGAAAATCAATAGTTCTCCCTGAATCTGTTAGAGCACTGGATTCACAGTGTGAACAGGAGTATTCAAGAAGCCTAGCTCTGCCCTGAGCTCCTGTGCCAGGCTGCGTGGGGAGACTCACGTGCATGTTACCACAGTGGACTTAGAAACAGTCATTTTCTTTAAAAAAAAAAAAAAAAAACAGCACAGTCAAACTGAGTCCCCTCTCACTGAGTCTCTCTCCCTGTAAGGAAAGTAACTGTGAAAGGACTAACCTGCTTTTGGTTCTGTTTCTGTTTTCTTCAGCCCTTTTCTGCCTTTGAAGCCGCTTCTTCTGCTCAGCTCAGGAGAACACTTGTCCTGTACAATGAGGTGTTGCCTGGGTCTGGAGTTGCAAACAGATGCCAATGAATAGTCTTTTAACTAAACTTGCTGTAGTTGGGTTCCTTGGCCAGTGGAAACCTGGAGAGACAATGGAGTCCAGACAACGCCCAGCCAAGTCCTGGTGCAAGAGCCGCCAAAGACACAAACTCATAGGGACACTTCAAAGGTAGCAGTGCAAACTGGTAGGCTGAATGAGTATGAGAAAATCCTGGGGCTGCAGTCTTGGATGACCTTGGTAGTTTTGGGACTTTATCTCCCGGGAGACAGGAAAAGAGGAAGAAGAATCCAGGTGGAGTGGGCCCAGAGACATTTCCATGACTGATGCCTGTTCTCCAGGGACAGACTTTGCAGAGGCCTCATCTCCCTGGGGAAGGGTGCTCTCATTCCAGCTGCTGCAGCCTCTCTGTCTCCATCAGGACAGGCAAGCACCAGCGGAGGTCACGGACCAGGCAGCCAGGGCACCAAAAGACTAAGATCTCACCAGAAGTTCGCAGAGCACACACTCCCCACACCTTCCTCCCTGCCAAAGGGCTTGGCAATCACTTGGAGCACAGTGGGCAAAGATTAGGGTTACCCTGTTTGGATGGCTAGAGGAAGTTCAAGGTCAAGAGGGAAGACAAAACAAGCATACTGAAGAATCTGAAGCCTCTGGCCCCTGTATCTACAACAGATCCTGAAAACACCCCAAATATGAGACAGATTAGTGTAAGCTCTCACAGTAAAGGCCACTTTACCTCTGTTCCTGTTTCGTTGAATGATCAGTCAGGGAATTTTAAATAACTATGGGTAATACAGTACACAAAGTGCCCTCACAATAATGGACACAGCACTTGTAGAAGACATGCAAAAACATGTAAGTAATGTAAGCAGAGTGATGGGAACGCTAGAAAAGAACCCAAAGGAAATGAATGCCAGAACTGAAACTCCACCAGAGGAAATGGAGGCGGGCTCTCAGTGGGTTCCGGAGTGGACAGAACAGAGCTGAAGAAGGGATCACTGAGCCTGACATGCAGCAATGGAAAATTCACAAACAGAAATGTCGAGTGCAACAGAAGAATGCAAACAGAATATCCCACAGCTGTGTGACACTGCCAATCAGGGATTACTGGACTCCGGAGAAGAAAGAGACCAGAAAAGAAGCATTTAAAGAGCCGAGCACTTTCCAAAATGAATGATCAACACCAAACCCAAAATCCTAAGAACAGATCAATATAAAAGCAAACCAACCAAGCAAGGTCTATCAAAGGCAAAGAGAAGCCTTTAAACAAGACAGAGGAGGCCCTGACCTACAGGTGAACCACGAGAATTACTGTGGGCTTCTCATCAGAAACCAAGTGAGCGAGAGGAGAATGAATGATACGTTTAACACAGAAAGAAAAAACAATACTGCCTCTTTCATACCCAGAAGAAACATCTTTCAAAACCTGAAGAGAAATTAAGATTTTCTGAGACAAACAAAGGCTGAGGATTTCATCACCAGCAGCCTTGTCATGCACAAAATGTTATGAGATTTTTCAGGCAGGAGGAAAAGGAGAGAGAATAGATACAAGGATCCATATAAAGAAGGGCGCCAAGAAGGAATCTTTCATTTTTCCTATTTATGTGGTCTTTAAAAGGGGGTCTTGAAACCATCATAGCGACAATCTGTGGGTGGGGTCAGCACAGCAGGTGCAGGTGATGGCAGGGGTGTTGCTGGGAATTGCAGGAGGTCCTGACCCGAGAGCTACCAGGGGTCCTTTGAAGGTGGATGTGGGCTCGCTTAACAGTCAGGGAAAAAGGTCCCTGTGGAACCCTGGCGCTGGCAGTGCAGGTGGACAGAGTGGGACACCGAGGGGCGCTTGGCACTCCAGCCAGAGGGGTGGCCTCCAGACCCTGCCTGTCCCCACCCCTTCCGCTTGGATACTCTTTCCACCTCTTTGCCTTCAGATGCTTTGCAGCAGGCAGAGCGAAGGCCAGGAGCTCCTTCATCAGCATGCTCCAAAGCCAAGGTGGGTGAAGTGTGGGGCGGAGCACCTGGCGCAGGACAAGGCCCCATACATGGAAGCTGCTGCTCCTGAGACCTCCAGCCCTGTGTCACAGTGCGGTCCCCACACTGGCAGCATCGATGTCACGGAGAATACATCAAAACTGCAAACCCTCCTCCCTCACCCTCAATCTGCATTTCACAGGTCCTCCTGGCAGTGTGGGTGCTGCAGAGGTGTGAGCAACACTGCCAAGAACAGGGCTCCCACCTACCCTGTTAGGAACCAGGGTGCACAGCAGGAGGGGAGCCAGCAGCTTCCTCATGTTTTCAGTCGCTCCCCATGCCTGGCACTGCTACCCGAGTGCAGCCTCCTGTCAGATCAGTGGCGTTAGAGTCTTGTAAAAGTGGGAACCTATCTAGGTTGGCTGCTCCTTATGGGAAACCAATCCCGACATCATTCCTCCAATCCCCTGCCCTGGTGTGTGCAAAAATTATCTTCCACGAAACCTGTCCTTGGTGCCAAAAAGGCCGGGACCACTGCTTTAGAGAACCGAGAAGGTCCCAGAGTGACACAGCCAGCAGGACCCCTGGTCACTGTCAAGATCCCACAACGCCAAGCCGTTCTGACACCTCTGTTCTGATCAGTCTTGATCGTCCTTGGCCCTTATCTTCAGACGAAGCTTAGCCTTGGCACACAGTAGGTCCCTAAAAAGTACCAAGCAAATGACTGCACAATTATGATAAGCATTATGCAGGTAACTCCCAGGTCCACTGCCCTCTATTTATTTCCACTAACTCAGTAAACAAGGCAGAGGTCTCCACAGTGTCCCCTTGCCATGAACCCCATCATATCCCCACCAGAGGCTCGTGGTTTCTCCCACAGACTCAGGGACCTGGCCCTACAGCTTCTGTTTTCAAATGCCTGAGGCTGAACAGGCACACAGTCAGCTGATTTAGGAAGAGAAGAAAATCGGGACTAAGATCTCAAAGTCTTGCTTGCACTCATCAGCAATGAAATGTTGACTTCTCATCATCAAACTGTCAATTCACAATTCTAGTTCAGTTACTTTTACTTGAGTCTCATGGTCTAACGCACCCTCGTGGTACACACTGTGGTGCTGGCCCAGGCTGGGGATTAGGAGAGCAGCAGAGACCCCAGAGCTGGTGGTCTGGCAAGGAGAGGCAAAGGTACAGACAGCAGCATGGCAGTGGGGTATGGTTCTCACTGTCTCAGACACAGCGAGGACGGTTCAGGGATAGGAAGTCTGTTCTAATAGCATGGAGCAGGGGGCTTCCTGCGGGAACTAGAAAGCCAAGCAGCTGCTGGGGGCTCTGTGTCCCTTCCCAGAGAAAGGACTGTCCCACCTGCCTGCTATGAAGAAGCCAAGTGTAGGCAGGCAGGCAGCAGGTCCCTCCTGACTATTAAAAACTAGCATTAAAAGGTATTTAGTGGAAATACGTAGTGCTGGCAACAGTATAACAAAATTGGCATTCCCATATATTTCTGAAAGCATCTGGTAAGCTGGCAAATGGGAGTAATAAGCTTTTGGAAAGCGTCCATCAACACACATGAAGAGCATTTATAAATGTTTGCATCACTGGGCCCGACAATCAGAAACATGGAAATCTGTCCACATGGATGTCATCTCCAACAGAAGGAGCATGACACTTCCTGCTGGGTCTGTTGCTGGTGGAAGTGATGCAGATGTGAGAGAGTAGCTCTGTACACTGACAGGACTGCTCAGTGGTCAATGGATGTTGACATAATTTTCCCAGAAAACATCAGCCACCTGCATATAGAAAGAAGTCTCAAGATACATTCGATGACAAATCATGACTTGGAATTGCACTGCATATGACTCCAAATGGTTAACAAGGAACAGGTGTTGGGGGAAATACTTGAAGGAATTACAGTAAAATGACAGTAGTGTCATTAACATGGTGTGGTTATGGTTTTATTCTATAATTTCTCCGCTTTCCAAGCGCTCTGAAATGGTTTTACATGCAAAGTAGAAAACAGGAGGGAGTCTGGGTGAGAGAGGTCAGCCCTCCCTGGAGGGGGCAGGCTCTCAGGATTTCCTCACTGCCAGCAGCAGCATTAGTCATACGCAAACTTTCTTCTTTCCTTCCTTTTGCTGGACATTGATCTCCAAGGGACAAAGTCTGGAGGGCTGCTTGCCCATAGGCTGGGAGAGCACCAAAGATGCGGAGCTCAGAAGCTAAAGCCAAAGCCCCTCCAAGAGCCCCTAACTCAAGAGACGGTAGGGAGCTCTGAAAGCTGCCAGTTGTGTCGGGTGAAGCTGGGCCTGCGTGCAAGAAAGGAGGCCGTGGGCTGAGAGCAGTGCCCTGCCCAGCGCTGCAGAGACAGTCACATGGGAGGCTGAGTCAGGATGAGCACAGACAAGGCACCAGGCTGTGGGCCACAAGCGCCTGCTGTGTTAGGCAGCTCTTCCGGCCCAGCCCGGATAGTCAGTCCTCTCCGGTGCCTCCATTTCCACTTCCAACGGAAAAACTCATTTTATTTTCTGTACATAGTTTCTGCTTTCTCATACCATTTTGGTTGGCACAACACTGAACAATATTCGAAAACCTCTGCTTAATTTGTGACTAAGCTCAATATTATTTCTCACTTACTAAATAACCACTGTAATGTTGATTTTCCATTTATTTCAATAACTATAATAATAAAGAAATTGCAGCTTTGAGTTAGATAAAACAGGTTTTCTCCAGTTATTTACCCCTACCCCAGTTAAAGCTGGCTACAGATCATGAGCGCTAAGCACCTGCCATGCCGTCTAGCGTCTGAGCTCCCCAGTGCCAGGGACACTCAGCCTTGGGCCCAGCTGGGATGCCTAGCACAGAGCAGATTTAAGCAGCCCAGGCTGCAGAGTGATGCTGCCCCTCATGGTAGCACACCCAAATCCCAAGCCAGAGCTCTGATGCCAATGAAGTTCATGGAAAATTCAACCAGAAAATCTAAGTCAGGAGTCATGATGAAGGTAATTTCATTCTCTAGTCAGCTCCTTTGGTCTCCCTCAACATTCGGGATGGGAGACACCAGAGTTTGCTCTGCCTCACATCTCCTGGTGCCTGTCCTCGTGGCAGGGGGCTAGGGCCCCCCTCCAGCGCACAGCACCTTCCCTGTCACCTCAGAACTCAGCAACTCCCAGCCTCCCCTCTCCCAGGGGTGCTGGAAATGTTGAGCTGTGAATCAGCACCTTGGACGTCACCAGGGCTCCCCTCCCACTGTTCCCATGTCCCTGCCCTGGCACCAGACACCTGCAGTTACCCTGTGCAACCTCACTGAGTTCGCTTAATCCAGGCTGGAAGGCACACTATTAAACACAAGAGACAGCTGTTTGCTCATGGAAAAGAGCAGTTTTAAATTATTTAAGGCAAAGCAATAAAGGATGTGGCTTTATCCTCTGACATGCTACCTAATTTGTAGACTCATATGACATCACTCTGGCTGATGAAGACACCTCACTCGGATCAGCAGTATTATACCAGCTCAATTTGGTTTGTATCATTATTTAAGTTTAAATTTTTAGGACTTCTATTAAATATTAACACTGTACTAGGTAGAGGACATAAAAAATTGGGGTGCCCGCATCCACATAGACGGGAGGGGCTTAATTACTAGAATAATGAAGAGCAATTATCCTAATGAGAACAAAGCCGATGTCTGCCACATGTGTGTGACTCTGTCCAGGATAGGTGCGTTAGGTGGCCGCTGCCGGGCAGTAAGTTCCTCGAGTACAAGGCCGCGTTGCCTTCCCAGACTGGACTTATTAGAGGCGCTCATCAGCCCTGGTTGGGTTCACTCAAAGCTGAACAAGGACAAACAAAGCTTAGGCAGCCTTGGAAAAGCCCAAGGTCTAACAGCTCACAGTCACTGCCCTGTCGTGGTTGTTTCATTCTCTGATGGCCCCAGGAAGTAGGTGGGAGCTGTTGACTGGGACCCCCTAGGCCAGTTTAAGGCAGACAGGGAGAGGTATATGCCCCCTGGGAGATCGGGAATCTCTGCTTCCCAGACCTCTTCCCAAGACAGCTGTCCTGGTTACCACGCCTCTTAAGTATTCAGGCCTCTGGCCCGGCTTCCAGTTCTCCTGATAGAGCTGACTCTCCGAGTTTCCCTCATTCACCTGCAAAACGCAGCTATGCTAGAAACAGAACAGAAAGTGCCCGGTGCAGTGTCACAGTGCCAGGCACATGGCAGGCCCTCACGCAAGGGCACTGTCCTCATGACTGCTTTCCATCTCTTTGCTGAGAACCAATCCTATCTGCTGCTTCGGGGCACAAATAGGGGTTCCCAGAAGATGCCCAGGTGCCAGAGCAGCAGTTTCTGTTACTGGCCTCATGGAGACTCAGCAGTGACCCCAGTACCTTCACATCATAATCCTTACCCCAGAAAAACGAGACCCTCTGGTTGAAAAAGTTGAACCACCCATGAACACACTCATCCATCCAACATTGCAGACCACATGCCTGCCATGTACGAGATACCCCAGCACAGAAAGGAAGTAACATAGATACTACCGCTGGGGGCTGCGGGCCACTCTGCTCCACTGAACTGAGCCTACCCCCACCCTTTGTCCTAAAGCCTATGACAGGGAGGCAGAAATGAGAAAGACAGACCCCTAAGTGTGCCCTGGGAAATTCCAAATTTCCAAACCAAGATTCGAGTCCACTGAATCTCCCACATGACCTGCAGTAACCTTTCTTCACCTGGCGCTTACTGAAGGTTCATGCACATGGACCGCATCTCACACCCAATTATAAGAGGGTGAATTATGGGAAAGGATGTGCGCAGCAGATGCAGCTGATGTGACCTAGCACCCTGTCGATCATGTTGTCAGTCAGGCTCTGGACGGCCTGATGGGAGGCAGCCCACAACCAGCACATTTTAAACCCATGCTTGTGCGCTCAGCACTCAGGCCATGTTCCCTGCAGGTACGTGCCCGCTCACTCTGAGCCAACTACCTGTCACCTTAGAGAACTTTGCTGCTGCTTCCTTACCATCGCATGCCACATCCACATCCAATTCTTTGTGGTGGAGAGTCTGGGAACCTGCCCGAGACCCCATGACCCATGGTAACAGAAGCACACATGCAAACCACATCTGCATTCTGCATCGTTTAAGGGGGTGTCATTAGTCAGAGAGCAAGGGAGAGAGAATTACAAGATGCTGACTCACAATTAGGGAAGCTGAGAAGTTCCAGTCTGCCATCTGCAAGAGAGAGACCAGGGAAATCCAATGGTATAATTCACTGCAAGTTGGAAGGCCTGAGAGCCGGGACATCCAGTGGTATAAATGCTATTCCAACAACTGAAGGTGACAGGAGCAGCCCCAGCTTAAGCATGGAGGCAGGAAAAAGGAGGGACTTCCTTGCTCTGTCCCATGTTCATTTCAGGCCCTCCAAGACCAGAGGACTCCTGCATACTGGGAGCCTCTGCTTTACAGGTTCCGCCAACTCAAATGCCGACCTCATAGGGAATGCCATTGCTGACACACCCCAAATCAGGGTTGAATCTGGGACCCCAGCCACAGACAAGTGGACACAATGAAACCAGTCCTGGCTGAGGTTCAAATAACAAAATGCTAGGAGTTCAGTAAGAGGAGGACCCTGCCACTCACAGGCTGGCTCTGGTACTACCAGAGAATAGGACTCCACTCGTGTTTCTCACTGCGAGGATTTGGAGCAGGGTCCGTGCGTTCTTGCTTTCCATTTTCTATCAGAACATGCTTGCAGTACATAATGGCCACATTCTTTATGGGGAGTTGGTGCATGTGCACAACACCTCTCGTTTCTGCTTTCATCTCCTTCCCTCCCCTCCCTCTATCTCTTGGTCCCTTTGCATTTGCAGAGATCTCTCCCTATTTCTTATTCTCTATCGTGTATTTTGCTCTTTGTTTATATCTAGGGTTTCTCATCTAAGAGAAAAGCATGCTACATTTAAGCATGTGTGCCTGATTTATTTCACTTAATATTACAGTCACAAGGTGCAACTATTTTCCTACAAATGACTCCAGTTCACCCTTCCATTATGGAAATCAGTATGCCGATTCCTCAAAAAACTACAACTAAAAATTCCATTCAACCCAGAATATTCTGCATTTCACAAGCAGCTATTTCTGATTCTGTTGTGAGTGCCCAAAGAGCAAAACTACATCCAGCTCTTTCTGGCTCTAGACAAAGCACATTGCATGTAGCGGGTACTAAAAATTTGATTTGGGGGCTTAAGTGAAGGTCTGAAGAGGTCTGCAGGGAGCAATCCCTTTGCTAAGGGACAGTGAGAGGTGGAGAAGAATCACAGGGTGGGCATTCCTTTAGGAGCAGTGAGAGCTAAATTTTGGCTGGAAGTATTTGAAGAGGACTCAAGGAGGGCCTTGCTAGGGGGTCAAGGGGTCTTCAGGGGAGGCCAAGACTGCAATGATCTCATTACCAAACTGGAACTTCCAACCAATAATCCCTGCATGGCCCATAAGGAGAAGCGGTTGTTATTGCGTATTAAATATTAAACAAGATTTCCTCTTGGGCAATCATTGGTGGACATTATCCTGCTCTGGCTGCCACCACATTGCAAAAACCCTCAAGCAAAGGATGAACGTGGGTCCTGGAGACAGTTACTCAAGTTCAGTTGAAGGACAGGACAGCTCACCAATGGCCAAACTTCGACAAAGGGGGCAACCTCTCTCTCCTATGTCTTCCACAGTGTTGAGCCTCCTGCCTGGATGACTTTGCGAGACAAACTCAGGGGAAGCACAAGCTCAGGAATTCAAGGACTCCATGCTGCGTCCCAGACAGGGCAGGGCTGGCATCTCCTTTCTGGCAGCATCTATGTCTTCCTGTCCCGGCACCCCCACCAGCAGATGTGCAGACCTCTACCGGCCCTCTCTTCCTTCCTACACTTTCCACTCTGCCCCCCCTGGGCCAGGTACAGGTGCTTGTTGCATGGGCAAGGGGAGGCATCTCCCAAGTCCCCGCTGTTAGGAAGACCCACAATGCCCGTGCACACTGGTCCACCCTGCCAGCACTGTCTTCACCCTCAGCTGCACAGAAGTTTCCACTTAGGGTCTCAGGGGCCTCCAGTAACTCTGGGCTCAGCGTCCCTGTCCATCACAGGAAGCTCACTTTCAGGTTGTATGTTCATTTTGCTGTTTTTCCATGAAGTTCTCCTTGAAGGCACAACTGTTAGACCAGGGTCTAAAATCCACTGAGGTCAACCGCCTACTCCCAAGCCTGCACGCAGCCCCTTCCGCCCGAATTGGGCACCTTCTCCCCAGCACAGCTCTGCCTGCGTCCTGCTGCCCTCACTCACATTGCCCGGATCTCTTGGCCCAATTGCCCTTTGCAAAGGGTGTGCAGACCAGTCACCTTCCATATTCCATCCCTCCAATATTGCCCAGGCAGCCAGGTTCCCACTGTTGGTGCCACACTGTGTGGACAGAGCACTCCTGACACCATTAGAAAGGTTCATCACCTCTGTGCGTCTCTCCCCAAAACCCCATCACCACAGACTGAAGCACGAGCATCTGGCGAGGATGCCTTGAAACTCTCAGAGCCATCAAAACCAGGGAAAGCCGAGACCCTCTCACAGCACAGAGCAGCCTAAGGAGACATGAAGACACCATGGCACAGGGTGCCTTGGCTGGGGTCCTGAGACAAAGAGGCCACTGGGGAAAACTAATGAAATCACCATCAGGCCTGGAGTGGGACTGACGGTAATATGCCCAAACTACTGTCTTCACTGTGACAAATGCTCCATGGGAAAGGAAGATGCCCAGGGGGAAACTGGGCATGAGGTGTGTGTGGCTCTCTGCACTGCATCTGTATGTCTTCTTTAAATTGAAAACTATTCTAAAGATTAAAATTCTTTCAAAACCTCCGACAGCTTCCTGTAACACCACACTACAGTGTACCCTCCCGGACCTGCAACGCCCCACAGGTCCAAGCACTGTCCCCTCCCCTCGCCCCACTGGCCAGGTGTCCGTTTCTGCCTGGAGGCTCTTGCATTCATGCACTCCTTGCTCCCCTAGAAAGTGCCCCTCCAAGTTCCCCCCATGTCAGGGGGGTGCATCTGCCAGCTTGCTCTGCATGTTTCCTCTCCGAAGAGCCTCTTCCTGCTGTGGCCTCCAGCCCTGTCACCCTGACAGTTTATTCAGATGCACCAGAAGCCAGAATGGCGGCCCCCGGTGCACAGCATCTGCCCCAGCACAAAGGAGAACTTCCAGCATTTAGCAGGCACCACTGAGCATGCTTATGATTCCAGCACTCTGGGAGGCTGAAGCAAGTGGATGGCAAGTTTGAGCCCAGCCTAGGCAGCTTAAGCAGCTTTCTGTTTTAAAATAAAAATTAAATTAAAAGGCAGGGGAGGTAGTTCAGTGTGAAGACTCTGGATTCAACTGCCAGAACTGCCTAAAGAAAAAAACATCCTCCCAAATTAAAATACACACTTTATTTTATTCACTCAGCAAACATTTTGTAGTGTCAGGCACTGAGCATAGGTGGAGAAATATTCTGTTCCCTCCCTCAAAGGCTCACAGCAATGCCTTCTTAGCTTCACTAAATGTCCATTCTTAGGCCTCAGCCGGACTTTGTTTTCCAGGCCTCTCCCTGCCAACACCAAGTGCTGCTCCCCGGGGCAGGGACAGGCTGGGCCAGATGCTGGCAACACTGTTCCTTCCGCAGCCAGAACAGTGTTATCTTTCTTAATCATGTCTAAAATAAATGTTGCCATTTTTATTCAGATCTGTTCACACAATAAACTTACTAAAAATGGGAAAATATAGAAGATACTAAAAGTTTCGTATAACAATAACTCAAGAGACTTCATTATTTTTATGTACATAAGTAATCATTATGGAAAATAATTACCGATATCCAAAGAGATACACTTAAAGCACGTAATGAGCTGCAATTTCCTGTACACTAATATGGGAATTAGTGGGCGGGCCTTTTCGCTTCTGTCCTCCTGTATTTCTACACCCAGAGCCTCAATATTTCACGACTAAGTACCGACTCCTTCTGCATACTAGAGTGCATCCAGTGACAGCACCTCATTCATCCAGAAAGATCTCTCCCTCCGAGTTAATATAGAACCACAGGATCATTTTTAATGGCTATGTCCTTCTGAATGGCTTCATACACCACAATTTGTTTAGCCAATGTTTGTTTCTTTCAGATATTTTGCCTATTTCCATTTTTCACTATTATAAACAATACTAGTTAATAGCCTTGCACATGCATCTGTGCACACTTGTCCAATTATTTTCTTAAAATAAATTCGTAGAAGTTGAATTGCTGGACTAAGGATTTTTTTGTCATTGTTGTTTTCAGATCTTGTTTTGATTCATGTTGTCATGTTTCTTCCCGAGAAAGCTACATGAATTTTATATTCCCACCGGCCGTGCTATTACAAATCTTTCCAGTTAAAAAAATCCAAGAAAGAAATGCAACTAATAAAGAAATATATTGAGACAGCAGAATCTCAAATTAGTATATGATAATCAGTAGCTTTCCTATGTAAAAATTAATTACTTAGCTTTTTAAATAAATATTTTTACTTATTATGTCACAATGATTTAAGCTAACAAGAAATTTAAAACTCGGTGCAGATCACTGAGAGGCCCATGGGCAGGATCCAGAGGGTGCAGGTGGCCGAGGAGCACTGGGCCTCACGTCTGTGACCCTCCTTCCTGCACCCTCGCTCCACCCACGGGCCGCTCCTCGGCAGAGGAAGTCAGCCTTCCAGGCCCCTCCTGAGGCCACTGCTCTTACCAGCCCTACCACCCTCACTAAAATTAAACCCTTGTTCTGCCGTAATCAAAGCTTCACCTGAAGATGTAAGGAATAATGGGGAGATCCTGTGTTTCCTCTCTCCATTTCCCCAAGGGTAAAACCTGGAAAAGGGAGAGGCAACGTCACAACCAGAAAGTGACCCGGACACCCTCACTAGTGTGAGTCCCGTTCCAGCAGCATGCTTTTGCTCGTGTGTGTGTACGCGTGTGTGCATGTGCGTGCACACGCTTGGTTCCATACCATTTGTCACATGTGTAGGTTTGTGAATTCACTACCTCAGTTGTGACAGGGAGCAGTGCCCTCGCCAGAGCACCCCGTTACTCTTTCAGCCAAGGCATCTCCCACCCTACCCTCTCCCTGCACATCTGGGAGCCACTAAGCTGTTCTCCATCCCTTAACACTTTGAATTTCAGGAGCGTCGTATGAACTGAATCATACACATAAAGGTAGTTGAGGGTTTGATTTCTTTCACTCACAAGGCCCTTAAGATTCATCCACGTTTCTGTGTATTTGTTCCTTACAATGGCCAAGTAGTATTCCACGGTACCATGTGTCATGGTTTGCACCTACTACCAGGGCTGTGGGTCACTCCCAGTGTGGGGTGATTATGAAGAAACCTGCTGTAAACGTTTGCACACAGGTTTTTGTGTAAATATTTTTCATCTCTCTGGGATAAATGCCAGGAACACACTTGTTGTTGATCTGCTACTGCTAAACTGCTTTCCGTGCTGTTCCATCCCCACCAGCAGGGCATGAGTGATCCACTTTCTCTGCATCCTCACCAGCACTTACTGTTGCCACTAATTTTGTTTTTTTATTTTAGCCATTCTGACAGGTGTGCAGTGATAGCTCACTGTGGTCTCAATCTACATTTTCACTATGGCTAATGGTGTTAAATATCTTTTTATAGGCTTACTTACAATTTATATATTCTCTTCTGTGAAATCTCATGCCTTTTACCTATTTTCTAAGTGGGCTATTTGAGGGTTTAGCTGTTGAGTCTGAGAATTTTTTAAACAGTCTATTCCTATTTTTCAGTCTGTAGCTTGCCTTTCCACCCTCTTCATATGGGATTTTGCAGACCAAAGTGCTTTATTTTGACAAGCTCCAATGTATCTATTTTTTTCTTCTTTCATGGGTTGAGTTTTTTGAAAAAATCTAAGAACTTTTTACCTAGCTCTAGATCCCAAATATTCTTATTTTTTCCTAGAAGTTTTATGGCATTCATTTTATGGTTGTATTTCTTGTTCCACTTCGAGTTAATTTTATAAAGTAAGCTGAATTAATTCATTTTTTTCAAACAAAAACCTTCTGTTGTAACCACTGCTGAAGCCGGGATCCTCTACAGTGGTCCCACTCAGGGTCTTTAAAGAGACAGTGAGCTCCGCAAGGAGACGTGATGAACAGTGATGAACACAGCCTCTCTCCAGAGACTGGGTCAGGCACCGATGTCCTTAGGCATGGCCTCCAAGATGGCCTCCAAGATGGCCTTGGAGAAGGAGCCTTGCAGACACTGGCTGAGGAGTCTGTTGTTACCACCAGCAACTTCTTGGACACAGACATGGAGACAATGCTGGTGGCTGGGGCAGGCATGAGGCTCCCAGCGCTAACTTGGCAGTGGATGGTGTGGGGTTTACTGATCTGGTTCCTCCAGAAAATGTAGAGTTCCTCCAGATGACGCCCCTCAGATGACAACGATGCCTCTTGGGGCACTTACCACCCAGCAGACATAGGGAGTCCCCACTGTAGTTCCAAGTGGCATACAGCGCCTTGATCATGGTCCACTGGTTGGAGCTCTCTGCCTCTGCACCAGCACAGTCACTAACACCTCATCACTGAGAGTGGCCACCAGGAGGAAGGAGGAAGTCGGGGATCTCAGCCTCCGCGATGGGGATGGGGAGACAGACTTCCTGCAGGACCTGCGTTTTCACGCCCTGGGTCAGGTGACCAGCTCAGGGATGGCCCCCTGCCTCCACCTTGCTTCTGCCAGTCCATGGCCAAGGCTTTGGCCCCAGTCAGAACTGCGAGCTGAAGTGCTGCGGAAGCCCGGAAGCTGCCGCTGCGGGTCCTGGGCCTCCCACTGCACCAGCACCACTGTACTTTCCCTGAGAAGCAACTGAGATCTTTGTGTAGAAAGAGAGAGGTTTAGATCAAGATTTTTTTTCTGTCTACAGACATCCAACTGTTCCAGCACCATTTCTTAAAAGACTGCCCTTCCTCCTTTGAATTGCTTTTGCATCTACCTCAGAAACCAGTTGGTTATGTTTGTACTGCTTTAACTACCAAGTCCTCAGCTCTTTTCCATGGATTGATGTACCATCTCTACATCTCCACCAATGCCTCATGATTTCATTGCTGTAACCTTACTATCAGTTACAGTAGCTCCTTCACGAGCTAGTATGAGAGCTCCTTGCTACCCTGAGGTCTGTGTTATAAGATTCAGCACAAGGTCCAGAGCAGTGGCAGGTATATGGTGCTGTTTCTCCCCTCTCCAGAACACATGGATCCAGGAATTCAAATGTGGCAAAGCCAGTGGTTCCTTCCATTACTTCCCCAACTATCCACTCACAGAATTTTTGTCCCAGTCTACCTCTCAATAACTTTTGTCCCAGTAGATTTAGAAGTCTTCATTTCTGGAATGATGCTGGAAGTTGAGACCATGGCTTGCAATCTGAGACATCACATGTTGCCAAAGGCAGGGGCTCACAGTACTGGCTGATTCTGAGTGTGATCCTATAAAGCACATGGCTAGTCTCACTCAGCCTCTTCAGGAGTGGAGTTTAGAGTGGGATATAACAGCTGCAAGATTGCTGAAAGCAGTAAGGACATGGAAGGTGGGAGAAGAAGGAATTCACAAATACCACTTGCAGAAAAGAGAGCTCTGTTCCTACACATAGCTTTTTGTTTGCTGATCTCTGAGTGATTTTATGTCTACAACCAATCTCTTTTCTGTACTCTTCCACCCCCTACTACTTCATATAAGGTGTATTAATTGTGTGAACTAAGAACTTTGTCTGTAGGCCATAGCCCAACAAGGGTGAGTTTTTACTGGACAAGGAGAAGGCGCTACACCCAGAGATGGATACCTACTGGGACTGATGAGACCCTGGGTGCCTCTGTCTTGGGGTGAAGGTGAACATTTCTCCTTCTGCATGAGGAAACCTGATGATGTCTCTATGATTGCCATTTGGAAATTAAATATGGATAGGACGCGGGCAGCATGCTGAATAGCCATGCAGGATGACTCTGCCAGCTGCTGTCTGTCAGCATTCAGCACCACCTTGGCCCAGTCCCCTCCAACAGTGAGGCAGGTGTCTCAGGGGCTGGAAGCCTGGGAATGACATTTTCTAGAATCTCTCTTCAGCAGGACTCTGGTTTGGATTCCACTCAGGAGAGGTGTTCACTCGAGATGTGGAGGGCAGAAGAGGAGCATTGATCACTCTCTGCCAGGAGCGGCAGCGGGGACTCTGTGCACCTCTCTAGCTCCTGTAGCCCACAGCCATCCTCCCATTTCAGGCTGCAGACCACTGTAGGGGAAGGAGCCATGGCTCTCTCAGCAGGTGCCAGCAGCTTCTTCCAGCTTCCTGGTGTCCAGGCAACCCCTCCCCCATGGCTCCCACTCTCTCAGTCCTGCCCACAGTGCTGGAAGCACCTGATTCATCCTGCTTGAAGCATCATGACTGAACTTTGCCTGATGCCTGTCTCATGCAGAAGACTCCATTGAGAAGAAAGGAGCATTGCAAGTTCTGTGAAAATCTCCTAACTCCCTGTCTCAGGGCTGACCCCTTTTCTGAGCTGGCTTCCAGGACAAGGTCCACCACTCCTGGGTCACTGGAACAGATGCAGGAGGCAGATGTTCAGGGAGGGGCACTGCTGGGTGCCAGTCCATCCTACCACAGCTTTCTCACTCCCCCGGGTGAAACAAAAGCAAACAGCACCCACAGCCGCCTAGGAGCAGCAACCACCCATGTGCTCAGCACTCACCCTCCCTACACCTGCCCATGAACAGAGCCTGTTGCTTTGTGAAGCCAACCAACCTGGCCTCACGTGTGCCCTGGTGTTTTCCTCCCTCTTTATCCCCTCCCCACATTTCTTCCTCCTTTTTGCTGGAGTTGGCACAAAGAAGCAGAAAATACTTAAGCTGCTGCCACACTGCTACTGTTTTTAATTTGACAAGAGAACTTGTGCAATTGCATGGAACATTTATCTTATTTCTGCAAAATTTTGCTTTCCTCTATGAATAATAAACAGGCTCTGAAGACAGCACCCTGCCCCCAGCTCTGCCTCTGCTTTGCCAGACCCTACTGTGTCTTCAGCCACGCAGGCTTTGCCTTCTCTGTGGGCAGAGGTGTCCCTGCCCCCTGCTCCTCCAAATGACCCGCCCCCAGGATGGGGCAGACGCAGAGTCAGGGCTCCAAGCCAGCACTGTATCCAGAGCACAAAGGAATGAACAGCATGTTCAAAATGCAGGGCAATTGGCGACTTTGTGCATCAAGAGACAACGCAAACACACATTTAGACAAACAAGCTGCCCCCCACACTGAAACGCAGCTGGGAATACATACAAGGCTCCAGACAGCTCTGGCTCTGTCTCTCACCGAACCACCTCCGGGCTCACTCTAGTTCCCACACCCGCTCCTGCTAGACACCACCTATTCCTCAAGTGCTTTTGCAAGCAGCAACCTCTGTAGGAGGTGATGTTCCAAATGTCCCTGTTCACAGACAGTCCCATCACACACAGCGTTTTGGGACCCACATCTTTGCCTTGGGTAAGTCTGGTCTCTCCGGACAATCATCACAATGACAGCAGCTGCAGCAGTGGGGCTGGGCTCTTGCTTGTGGTGAGCACAACACATGTGCACCCCATATGTGTCATATTGTTGGGGTCCCCATTTGACAGATAAACCGAAGGCCCAGATCATGACACATTCCACAGCCAGAGGGTTTTCAAGGAAGTGAAGCAGGACTTGAATCCATCACTTCTGAGTTCAGACTTTGTGAAGCAAGCTAGAAAATGCATGTTAAATGAAGTCTAGAGCGATATAAATGAGTGCCAGCCCTGGGCACTAAATTTCATGATATTCCAAAGAAATGAGATGCGTGTCAGCAAGTGGGGAAGAGCATTCCCACATCCTGGGTCCCATCCTCATCCTCATGCAATGAGCAGTTGCACAGAAGCCCAGTCTGATTTCGATGAGGGTGAGCACTGCCCAGTGTCAGTGTCTACGTCCCTCATTCCCCGGCTTTAGACATTCCAAGTTAGACCTTTCTACATCATAAATATTAAACGTGAGTTTTTTAAGTTCCATCTGAAAAACTTCTCAAATTCTTGTCATTATTCTTCCAAGTAGTGACCAATGAGGAGGAACATTAAGTGAAGGAAATTTCATTTGGACTCATTGAGAATGTGAACCACTTCATGCCACCATGCAAAATGTTAAGGAGAAATGGTTTACTGCCCATTTTTTCTTATTGATGCTTATCTAAGAAAGAATAAGAAGATAAAATCCTTCCAATGGTAAAACAACCATGCTATGAATTATTATGTCAGCAAAATTTACCTTATACTCTTTGTGGTTAAACAAAAAGGAAGATAAAAGAGGCAGTTGCCCATAATATCTAAAACTGAACTTCAGGCTAATGTAGAGATGGTGAGACAGGGGGAAAGGTGTTGGGAATATGTTATAACAACTCAGTTTTTATTCTGGTTACATTACAGTAAACCTGAGAGTGAGTCTCCAAGTTGTGCTGCCCACTGACGGCTTTGGAATCCAGGAGATAAGCCCTGTGATCTTGAGCCAACTTCCCGATATGCACACCACACAGCAGGCGCTAGCCTTCCAGGGAACGCGGCCTTAGACAGAAGACCTGGCTTAGCGGGCGCTGTTACCCTGCCGTGCTTGAGCAGCATCCAGGCTGTGAATGCCCATCTCAGAGAGGACAAAGGCATTCGTGCCGAGACGATCCCATTGTCTCTTGTGGTACCAGAACAGTCCAAGCCAACACTATTTGTTACATAGAACAAGGGAGGCCTCGGACGAATGCTGGTGGTTCCTTTACTAACTGTGACCTGGGACAGCGTCAGCATGGCTTCTGCATGTGTAGAATGACAGCAGCAGCGCCTCGTGGGTGAGCACTGCAAGAGCCCATCACAGCCCAGTGTGGACTCGGCACTTGTTATGAAGCAAGTGGTCCGGGCCCCATTTCAGCTTGAACACAGTAGGGTGTGTTTCGTCCCAAGTGATTTTTCCTAGGAAATCGCTTCAGTTTTGCCTTTGTCTTCCTCTCTTGGAAAATTAATCAATTCCCCCAAGAAACCACTACAAAGGATAACACATTAAGCTTTAGGGACTTGGTAACACATATTTATTCTTACTCTGTGGGTGCGTGAATGTCTCCTGTGTACCTGGCAGGGTCCCGTGGACAGCGAGACGGCACAACCCGCATGAATGCCATTACCCACAGAACTGACCCGGGGTCCAAGGCCTTGCTCACCCTGGAGTAAGAGCACTGCCCGGAGCATGCGGTGTGTGTGCTCCCTGAGAACCTAGCCTTCCAGCTCCCCAAAGAGCTAAGGTGATGAGCCTTCTTCACAAGGAAGGCAACCGTACATGAAACAATGTCTGTGGGTGCCTGGAGAGGATTTGGCAAAGAGCTGATGCCCCAAGGCGCCTTCGGTATTAGACTCAAGTCCCCGACAGTGACAGTGGCCCTGTACAGAAGAAGACTGCAGCGGGGAGCAGATCCCCACTCAGGAGGTCACCTTGGAGGCAGGGAGCAGTGAGTGACTAGAGAAGGAAGGGGCAGAGCGAGTGTCCCAGGGAGGAAGCCATAACAGCGTATTAGAGGGCCAGGAGAAAGTCCACTGAGGTGGCACAGATGGCAGAACAGAGCCTGGGAGGCCGCAGTGAGGACCAGAGCCACCAACCCAATGGAACACAGGCATCAAAGGCTTCAGGGTGTGGGCCAACTGCTAGCCTTGGACTGCACGACACTGCTGGGATGTGAGGCTTACAGCAGTCACGAGCACTCACATGCACAGGCATGCCATCGCAGTCATGCAGACACTGCACGTGCTCCTGTTTGCACACCAGCACTCACACATAGCTTCACACACAAGCCCTCATACATACTGACACACATGCACACACACTTGAGTGGGCATAGAGATGGACAATGCGTGAAGACACATGCAATGTAAATATACAGACACACACACACTAGCACACACATTTACAAAGAAACAGATGTACACACTGAAATATGTGTGCACACCCAGACAAACACACACATGCTCACATTTACATATCGATACACACAAGTATGCACACATATTGACATATACACGAGTGCTCACACACATGTACACACACACACAGCTCATAAACATGCACAGCAGCATACAGATACTCATGGTCACACACTGTCACCTACACACACACACACACACACACACACACACACGGAGAGCTTGGTCGCTAGTCTTCTGAGACTTCGTCTTGTTCACTGTACGCTCTGTGTGTTAGAAAGTAAATGAGAAACCAGGAAATGGCTCCCTTGTGAATACCAAGCTCAAGGATAGAGCCAATGCGCAGGTGAGCTTCGGGCCCACCTCTCTGAGGAGCGTCCTCACCATCCTGGCTCCTGGACCCTCCCTGAGTACATGGGTGCCCTCTCATGGGAAGGACCCCTCACTTTGGCTGCCCAGGCCTCAGCAGGCCCCAGTGAGCCCGGGCTGTAGTGGTTTTGTGGCCCCTCCTTCCTTCTGAGTGGAAGAGGAAGCCACGAACCCATCTGCTTGTCCCTGTGGATGGCAGAGTCAGGCCCTCGTCTCCTCTTCCATACAGCAGAGCTCCGTGAGCACTGGCTGGCTGTGTGAATCAAGCCGCAAAGCCACCACAGAGGACAGAAGAAGGAACAGAGGGGCCAGTGGCAGGGGGCCTCTGAGGGCTCCAAAAGGCCCTTCAGGCTGGCCATGACCCAGCTCTTTACCTGGGTGAAACCCCCTTCAGAAAGGAAAACCACCTCGCCCTGGACTGCACTCCTCCTGGCAGGAACCCGGCAGAATCTCTCCCTGCCCGCTGCATGCAGAGCAGCCCCATGAATTATCCATGTGCTCCGCCGACCGCTTGACGGGAACGTGGGCACCGCTCAGACAGGTTGCAGGCAGCGGGACTGGGGTGCTAATTACCGCTCACTGTCAGCAACAGTGATGTCACATCTGCCGAGGGAGAAAAGGGCCTTTCCCTGTCTTCCTTACAGAAGAGAAGGGTGTAGGCGAACAAACAAACCAGGATCCACAAAGCACACAAAGCAACGAGCTGAGAAAGCGCATCGATTTCATCCCAGGGAAGAAGTGGGTTTTGCCAAGAGTCTTAGAACAAGGCGCCCAGGAGGCCATTTGGTGGAGGTCAAAAGGCAGGAGGGTGGGAAGCAGAGGCCGAGGCTTCCCAGGAAGACAGACTGGGCTCGAAGGCTTCCGTGAGTCCTCTCAGCCGCACAGCTTCAGTTTGCTCCTCTGTGACAGCGACAGCAAGGAAGAACTGCCTGGCGAGTGGAGGAGCAGAGGCAAAGCAGGAAGCACAGGGTTTCTGAGAGGAGGCGTGCTCTCAGGAATACTCAGACCCAGGGCCCTGGCGCCTTTTCAGCACACGATGGGAGGCTCGGCACAGAATACACCCAGGTCTCTCCGGGCCTGGGCCACTTCCATGCCAGGCCCTGCAGTCTTTAGGGTTCTGGCCTCACCCCCTAACCTAACCACCCATCCTGCTCCCTGCTGCCATCACACCAGAAGCTCCAGCACATATGTCCTGTTCATGATGGAGACAGAACCCTGCCCCTTCCACGCAGCAGAGCTCCTGAGCACTGGCCATGCCTGACTGCAGGCCAAGTCACCCCAATCGCTCCTCCACCGCCAAGGGGAAGGAAGGTCAGCTCCACAGGGGACCCCAAGACACACCTCCAGCAACTCCCCACCTTTTGCAGCACACCCTTGAAATACAGAATTTCTCCAAATGAAGGCTGAGATTAGCCTCAGACCCTCTTCGGGAGGTGATTCGACCTTTACTACTGCTCTGACATTTTACTCACCTTCCTTCCTGTTCTGTGACCCATCAGGGAAAGGACAGGTGAATGAGTCCGAGCTTCACTTCAAAACAGTGCACAGAATTTTTCTTTTCTCTCTGAAGTGGAGAGGGGAAATGAGTCTCTGTTTCTTTCTCATTCCAAGGAGCGCCCCAAGATTTCAGCAGGATATCAAGAACACTGTTTTAAAATGACATTGGACTTTGGGGAAGATCCCCAGCAGTGGAATAGCAGAGTCAAATGGGACTTCCAGTCCTAGTTCTTTGAGGTATCTCCATACTGATTTCCACAGTGGTTGCACCTGTCTACACTCCCAGCAGCAGTGGAGCAGGGTTCCTCTTTCCCCACAGCCCCGCCAGCATTTGTTATTGGTTGATTTCATGATAGCAACCATTCTTTCTGGAGTGAGGTGGAATCTCAGCGTTGTTTTCACACATGTATAAATACCAAATAGTTTCTCTGGTGTGAGAAATTGAAAGTGTAAATAAGGACTAAATGTATAATAGGTAATGTGAAATAGGAAGAAAAGGGGCAAAGGGGAAGGAAGTGGGAGGGGTAGGGGAAAGGATAGAAGGGAATGGGATTAATATGAGAAAATGGAAAAATAGGAACAAAATCTTTGTAAATAGGGAGGCATGGTGGGGTTGAAGGAAGAGCTGGGCAAGGGTGAAAAATAAGAACAAAGAGAGACTACGTAAAGGTGCAAATTTCCAATGATGAATGTCATTATATTGTATACCTAAAATGTACCAATGATTCGAATGAATAATCGATAATGTAAAATAGGAAGAAAAGGTCCAAAGGGGTAGGGGTAGTGGGAGGGGCAGGGGAAGGGAAAGAAGGGAAAGGAAAAATGATGAGAAATGGAAAAAATGGAAATAAAGTCTTTGTAAATACGGAAGGGTAGAGGGGGTGAAGGGAGGGCTAGGAATGGGGAAAAAATAAGAACCAAGATGCATTGTGTAAAGGTACAATTCCCAGTGAGAAATGTAATTGTGCTGTACACCTACAATGTACCAATAAAAGAATTTAATAAAGTGCAAAACAAAATGACATTGGACTATAAGAAAATGTTTCAGAGATTTTAAGGGAGGAGAACTCTCTCTCTCTCTCTCACCCACATCACATATCATGTGGGGAATTTCTAAAACATTCTCTCTCAGAGAAAGAGCCTGCTTCTTCTAGCCTTGACATTGATACGGCAGGGGTGAAGTGGTGAGGGCTGGCCTGCCTTCCTGGACGAGCCCAGGTCAGGAGCACCTCGGTACCCACATAGTGACCCACACACTGACCATAGACGACACAGAGCACCCACTCAGGAACATTTCTCAGGGGAGAGCAGTTCTGGAACATCCTTTGAGCCCACCTAGTCCCTCTCATCTGGACAGGGGCAGAGCCAGGGAAATGAAGTCCTACAGGCTATGAGCCATATATTAACTCTGAACCTGGTAGTTTTCTTACTGGGCTTTTTGATCAGGGATGTGACTTCTTAAGTTGAGAACGAAGCCTGGCCTCCTTTGAAAAGGGCTTAAAATCGAAAGGGGTATGAACACAGGCAAACATGTACCCCTGGGAACAGCACTTGCTGAGCTCAGTCCACAGAAAAGCGTGCATGCATTACACAGAGTAAACCTCCCTGGAGAATTCATTTAAAATCACAAAATGCTCCTCTCTCGCTGAAACTTCATTTTTCCACTCTGGGAATATTGAAGATAAAGCTATTTTCACAAGCGCACTGGAACAAAACGACAAACAAATGTACCCTAACTACTGACATTCTCCCAGGAGATGCCTACTTTGAGCCTATTTCCATTTTAATGTCATTTTAAAGATCTTTATCAAAATTAGTGGCACATGGTCTCTTTTTAAATACATGAGCATTACATGAGAATTCTTTAAGAAGAATGAAGCTCCTCTCTTGGCCCTGCTGCCCGTGGCTTTTCTCATTTGCCATCTGATCGGAGCTCATAGTCCTGCTTTCCACGTCTCTGCTCTGCCCGCAAAGCACACGGGCTAAGAGAGTCCACCCAGGAACCCTTTCCAGGGCCCTGGACTGCCTGTGTCCTTTCTTTGTGTGACCAAAGCAACTCCATTTTGCTAAAATCCACTATTCCCCTAGTCTCTATTGTCCTCACAAATTAATGGTTAAAATGTGCTTGCTCTGGGACAAAAGACACAATCTGTAACGAAGCAAAGTTCCTAAGTTAATTACTCAACCATCTGTTTGCCCAGGAAATGAACGTTCCGGGTCCGCTATCTATAGAACAATCTGTCAATGTGCTGACCATCAGTACGTGACAGTCGACCACTAACCTTTGTCCCTCTTTTCCCCCGTAAAACCTACATGTAACCGCCCCTCAAACCCCACGATGGGCCTAGCCATTCAGAAATATACACTTCATGCTTGCAAAATGCCAACTAATCATGTAACTGCTAAGTGAAAAATCTCCAAACCTTGCTGTAACCACAATAAAAACCCCGCTAATTTGAAATTCGGGGCTCTCAATTCTGATCCGCTGCATCGGTGATGGTTGGGAGCCCCTGCTCGAGCTTGAATAAACGGCCCTCGTGTGCTTACATCAGAATCGACTTCCTGGTGGTCTTTGGGACTTCGCGATCTGGGCATAACATCTTCATGCCTTGTTTCCTTTAGCAGCACAGTGCTGCTCGGCAGTTCACCTCCCACCCATCAAAGCTGATGTTTACCTGAAGGCCTTTGAATGGATTTTTTCAGGGATCAAAAGTAATTACTTTGCAAAGTTCATTTCCAAATTTCAGTGTCTTCTTTGCCACCAAATAAATATTTCATAAGCAGAGAACTCAGAGGCTGTTTGTTTCTCTCCCCTTTCCCAGCTATTTTTTTTCAATTAGTTGATTCACCTGTATCATTCATTTTTTTCTAGATTTCTTCCTATCACATTACAGAACAAGATACTCTTAAAACAAATCTCAGGAATTTTCCCACAGAATACTAAAGATACATGGCCCAGAGGAACAAAGCTGTGGAGGGGCATTTGCATGCAATTGTATGCGCTGCTAATTGCTTCCGTATCATCCAAAACCCACATACTGACGCCCTGCCTATGAAAGGCACTGGAATCAAGGTTTGCTCCTGGTGTTTCTGGGAACCCTGGTTATTAGCTGACTTGGAAACTTTTGAGATCCAAGACTAAGTTTTTGGAGTGCATCATTAGAAAGACTCTCAACTCCCTAAGACGGTAGCGTCTGCCATTTGCCTGCCTGCCTGATGACAGGGACATCTGCAGTGGCAGCAGAAGCTTCTGCAAACTCCAGACTTCAGATAAACAAGCTGGGGCAGCTGCCTTGAACTGACAATAACTTCATCTGGTGACAGAGGATAGTAGTAGCTTAAGTTAGACAACCTGGAAGATGAGGTGGCCTTGGGCCTGCAGGACACACAATGCGCGGGGACAAGGGAGGCTGCACTTCCCTCGTGGCATCTGGGTGCCCAGCATCCCTGCCCTTCTCAGGACAGCATGGGGTGGGATGAACCAAGCATCACCTCGGCCGGCCCACTGTGCACAGGATTAGTGCATCTCAGTGCTCTGCCCTCCCCAAGAACCAGGCTTGTGACCCAGACAAAGCTGGAGGGACTCAAGCTATGAACACAAGAAAAAAACAATGATACCAGCTTGAGAGCAATGACAATGCACAACCAACCGAAGCCTAGGTAGGCTATGCTCTTTGAAGGGCTGTCCTGGTTTCTTTCCTGCCCTGGCACCAGATTCTCCAGCATTACCATCCACTCTGCCAGGTACCAGCCACCCAGTATGCTGCAGGTAAATTCCTTTGTTGCTTAAAATAGAGCTGGTTACTGTTGCTTGATACCAAGAACTGTAAATGATTCTGGCCCTAGAAAGGTCAGGGACCTGGGTGGAGACTAAGACCTCCACTCACTTGCTAGTTGCCCTTCTGTCATCCCCACCTCCTTGGTCTGCTGAAGCAGATCAGCTTCCAGGCTGCATTCTACCCAGCTGCCATCAAAGAGCCCTTCAGATGGAATTACCCACGGCCTCATGGTGCCTCGGGAAGGTGTGAATGACTGTCCCCTTCTTCCTTAAAGATGAAGAAACTACACTCAGCCCATGCCCATCAAGCAACTAGTGAACAGCACTTGATTTTAACCAAGAGCTGCTCAACTACAAAGTCCCTTTGCTTTCCACTCTACCGAGCTTCTCCCGCACTCCAGAGAAATGAAATATTTTCCTTTAAAAGAGTTCGCATCAATATTTTAATTAACAGTTCCTCCTCCTTCAAAGTCATAGCAGTCATTTTTTTTCTCCATAAAAATATTACTTGGAATGCCAGTTACAAAACATATGAGAAGAGGAGTGGAAAGAGGGACAGCCCAGTTGGGCCTCGTCCTCGGCAAAGGAGTCTCAAAGTCCAGCAGTCTGACACCACACAGCCTCTGAGGAACTGGGTTTTTGCATTAATTCACACCGGACCACACTCTCTGGCTTCAATCTACTTCTACTCGGAGGTCTGAGGAACCTTGGACACCCAGCACACCCTGTGAGCCCACAGGCAATATTTCTCACCTGTGTCAGCTCCAATATTCCATTTCAAGCTCCTCTCTGACCCGTGTTCCTTAACTGAGAGCTGTTCATCTCCTTCGTGTTTAGGAAACTGCAAACTCAGTATAAATGTGCCATCCTCTGGTGTCTCTTAAATCCTGTCTGGAAGAATGCCACAGGGGAAGGGTTTAGCATATCTCCTCCGGCGTTTGGGAGCTCAGAATTTGCAGGGAGATTAATGCATATGCCAAGAGCCATGATGAGGAGAGCTATAAATAGAGGGGCCTCTTTCCGTGCAGCAGGGATCTTCGGATATAACCACAATGCTTCATAACCCTGATCCTCACATGAGGGGAAGCATGAAAATGACCGTGCTCAAAGAGGGGATATTTTATGCATGAACTGCTTTCATTTTTAAAATTGTAAGCTTTTCAGAGGTAAGAGTCACGGAGTAGTCTGCGCTCCATCCACGTGGCACCTGGAGGTTCGTTCAGAGCCCCTGCTTGTGTAGTCTGGGGTCATAAGTCCCAAGGGCTTCCAGAGCCCACTTCGAAATGCACTGGGAAATTTTTTCCTCAAAGCATGCACTTTCTGTTTGAAAATTAAGCTTCCAAGTCGCAAGTGTCTCTCGATAGAACACTGAAGCAGATCCTCAGGGCTTGCTTCCTCCTTTCCCAAGCCCAGCCACAGATCCTGCTCATGTGTCTCTTATCTCCTAGAAACACCAAGTACCTCTCCTGTGCCCGATTTTTGCCACATTCCCCCATCAGGCAAGGGTTGGACACTGGCCTGCCGCTCCCCCTTTGCACTGAGCAAAGGCCTGCTGCTTCCAAGGCCTGGGCAGAGTCACGCCTCCCAGAGAGGACAAGCACGAGGGCTGCCACTGTGCAGGGCTCAGGCTTTAACAAGGTTTGGGTTCCACCAGGATTTCTCCACCTGGGACCACTGACGCACTGACCTGGGTCTCCTGTGAGACCAATCTGTGCATCTCAGGCGGCAGCAGCACCCACCCACTTGGTGATGGTCGTTTCTGCCCTATGTGTGATGACATAACTCATCTGCAGTCACTGCCAGCCCCTACCCAGAACTGTTTATTTAGCACCAAATGACTCACGGAAGTAAAGTGAGTGAAGTGCGAAGGTGACTTCCCGGGACTTTCCTGTGGGGAAGCCTGGCTTCCACTGCTGCTTCTCCAGCACCCACCTGTGGGTCAGACCCACCGCCCACAGCAGGCCTCTCTCACACCTACCTCCAGGTTCTTGTGATCAGAAAAGACTGAACAAGTTTTGAGTTCTGGAAGGGGAACTTGACCGAGAAAATAAAACCCTCAGGAGGCTCCACGGCCCCATCCTGGCTTCCTCCATTCTGGTGCTCCCATTTCTGAACGCACTGTCAGCTGTCCGGCCAGAAATAAAAGCTTTATGGAGGGCTGTGTCATGGATTCTGATGGCAATAACATTTGGAGCCTTTTACTGGGACATAAACTGTAAGCTAAAATGTCACCAGATTTTATTAGACAATCTAAACTTAATTGCAAATAAGTTGATGTACTCGTAAAAGATGATGTAAGATCCCATCTAGGTGGCCGTAAGGGGACCAGCCGGGAGCACACGGCAGCGACTCGGTGCTGACTTGTCCTCCACACCAAAAAGCATCGTTGGGTTTCTGAAGTCCAAAGAGGAAAGAATTATGTTGGCAAGAAGCAACATTATTACTTAATAATATAACATAGGGAACCAAAGGTTAAAAGAGGTCAGTGAAAACCATATTCCAAGACCATTTTCTCTGGAATAAAATTTTCATAAAGATCTCTAACTCTTTTTTTTATAGCCAGGGAGAATGTCATTGGGAAATTAATGATGGATCTGCATGATAAATCTGCTTTCAAGTAGAAGAGTTGGTTTTTTGAAAATATGCTTTTATGCCTATAAGGCTATAAATGAGAATAAGAGATCATGTCCAGAGGATCATTATACCAAGCAAGGCCACCAGGACGTTAATTTCATCACATGCATGTCAGTCAAAATATAGAACAATAAAATTCTATTTTGGGGGCAAAGATTGGTTGTTTACTTTTTTAAAAGGAAAAGTATACTTAATATTGTGAAGATTTCACAGTTTGACCCTGAATCTTATATTTTTACTATTTTATTTCATAAGACTCTGCCAAGAGATCAAATGTGCAAAATAATTTATCTGAATTTCAAAATGCTCATCAATTTACTGCAGGAGGCCATTTTCTCAACTATTAATTGATCAATTTTCACAAAGCTGTGAAAAATTTGCTATAACAAATCACCACAAAAGAGGTGGCTTAAAACAACATGAATTATTCACTCTTCTTTCCAGAGCCCAGAAGTTCAAAGTCGAGGTATTGGCAGGACCATCGTCCCTGCAAAGGCACAAGAAAGGACACTGCCTGCCTCTCCCACTGGTGGTGGCTCCTGGGAGCACTTAGCGTTCCTGGGCTTGCAACTGCATCCCTCCCATCTGGGGTTGAGCAGTCACATGGCCTTCTTGGTGCCTTAGACTCAGGGTCTGATTCCCCCTGCTTGTAAGGATATGCATCGTTAGAGTAGGATCGACCCTCATCCAGTACAACCTCGTGCTGCCTAACTATGTCTACAGAGACTCTATTTCCAGATAAATTCACACTCAGAATCTGCGAGGACACAGCTGGTGGCGGTCACTACTCAGCCAAGTAGAGGCAAGGTGATGACCACTGTGCTTTGCCACAAAACAGCGGTTTCCGGAGAGCTCAGTAATGTTACCCAGTGCAGGACCCACTACCCACAGGGCTTTTCATCTTTTCGAGAGAGGAAGACGGCAGGTAGGAGAGAGGCATCTCTAAGCCTAGAAGAGGCTTTCTCCTTTCTGCATCCACGATAGACAGAGATTGGGAGATGTAGGGACTCATTAGCCACACAGTTCATTGTTGGGGTTGTGTCATGGGCCACCTGAAAGCACTTCGCAAACACCCACACCTTGGGACCTCTGTGAGTGACCACAACCATGCTGGAGGTCAGCCAACCTGCCTACAGCTGAGCAGCCTGGAGCTTCAAGTCTCCTGGTGGTACAGTGGGACTATGCCACATAGTAAGGGCACATGGCCAAAACTCTGCTCTGTGCACACTTTCCTCTCTGCTTCTCCCCAAAACACTTTCTCCCCTCACTGTGGTTTGGTCTGGACCAACGCTGTCACCCACCTCGACCTTGTTCCAGTGAATGGCTGTGCTTCGTTCCTGACTGCTGGACCCCAGTAGACTTGGTTGATTGTCCCCTGGCATCACACCCTCCTCGCACCCGGGACCAGCGCTGCCATCCATTCTTCCTCTCCTCTCTATGCTGCTTCACGGAGACTTGAAGGTCCCCCCTTCCCCTCTGCATGCTGCCGGAACAGGCATGGAAGGGGTCGTCCTTGGCCTTCTTCGCCCACTGAACAGATTGTCAGGCAGACCATGCCTTCCCCACAGCCAGAGTCCATGCGTGCAAACTCCCAGACACGGACACAGCCGTCACGACCCCTCTGGGCCCTCAGTGGCCCCTGCACACCCTGTGCTTTAGACACATTCCTGCACCGCTTTGACACCCTGCACTGCCTGCCACAGGACAGGGCTGCTTTGCTGGAGCCTCTCATTCCTGACCCCAGCAAATATCAACCACTTTAGGGCAGATGTAGCTCATCCGAGAGCAGCGCTGGACTCCTGGAGGGGCTCCAAGGGGTTGCTGCCTATTATTCATGAATTCACTCAGTTATTAGGAAAAAAATCTATCTAGTGAGCACCACCACGTGTTGGGCACTGTATTAGGTGTTCCCTAATACATTTCACTTTGTTCACAGAGAATAAAAACAGCACCTACTCCCCCTCTGGCATTGCATTCATGTGGGAGAGACAGATGGTAAAGGGACAAATATGTACGTCACCCCGCGACAAATGCTATGAACGAAGGGCATGAGAGAAGCAGGGTCCAATTTAGATTTCCTGGTGAGAGGGGTGAGGGGACACTGGGGGAGGGTGCGCAGGTGGAGGAAGAAGTGTCACCTGCTGATGCCTAAGGGCAGGAACAGCAGGTGAATCCAAGTAGACCAGCAAGGGGAAGGAGGGACAACTCCCACCTCACCCGCCAGAGCTGCCATCCTGACTTTGGATCCAAGCCCAGCTACTGAAGTAGGGCACGGGGTCCACCTGTTGGCAATGAAGCGTGCCAGCAGCTCCGGTACAGGGGCTCAGCCGCTGAAAACAATTGGGAAGGCTGGGTGTGATCGCGGCCGCTCTGGCACCCTGCCTGGGCTTCCAAGGGCATAGCAATTCCACGGAGAGTTCGCCTACTCCTCCCTCACTCAAGGGCTCCCTTGGGGAGGACCTTCCCAAACTCCTCCTCAGTTAGTCCAGCGAGCTCAAGCCTGCAGGTGCTGTGGTCCAGCATGCAAGCTCCGTCCATGGAAGGAAACCTCAAGAAGCAGTGAGGAGAGTACAGATCTGCTCAGCCCTCGGGCTTTGGGTGCAGGGAACGGTTACTTTGAAAGGTTTGTTTTCAGGCAGGTAAGACATTTCATCCTAAAATCGCCATCAGCATAAATTAGTGGTTTCTTTTGACAGAGTTTATTTACTTTGCAAGAAAATTGGGTTAGATCATCACTAAATTTTGCTACTTGGCACATATGATATTTATGCACCTAATAGCTTCATTAAGGAGGTTCCAGGAGTATATTATCGAGCAAGACCATAGATCATTGGGCAATAAATTTAGAGAACTCTCCTTAGCATTCATCTAATTTGGCCATAGTTTTAATTAAGTGTTTCAGCTAATGATTCCCATCTATGTTTAATAAAATTTATTGTGTAAAAATAAGTTATCAAATCCCAATTTATGTAAGTTCCTCTAACTGATGTGGCTGCCCCCATGCAGAGCGCAGCATGTGTTAATGGGCGGCAATTTGCATTTAGAGATTTCCGCGGAGCTCTGAAAGTCACTGGTCAGAAGCTTTTGAGAAGGTGTCCTGCCCTACATCATTGCCCTGGAAATCATCTCGCACTGGAAAGGAAAGAAGATGTGGTGCTGTTCCCCTTGATGTGTTGTAGAGTGAAGCAGATAGAGTCTGGGCAGCAGCAGATCGAGAAGGGTTTTGGAGATGACTGCAAAAATGCAGGTAATCCCTGAATCTCCTCCCTCTGAAATCCAATAACCCGCCCATCTTCTCGCCAACACGCTCTTCAAGTCCATGGGCCTGTTAAAGGTGATCCGGCACTGCCCTCAGTGTAGACTCCTGTCTGTGGGCCCATGGTGCCCTGCCAACAGCCCACCCTCAGCCTCAGGCTGCCTGGGGGCTCACAGCTGATGGCCACAGCCCTGGACCCACCACTTCCGATCTGCCATTTCCATTCTTGGGATTGTGGATGATAGTCAAAGTCATTCTCCTTCCCCAGTGCAGCCCACAAGCAGTGACAGACTAATCTGGGGATGCAAGCGCCCAGCTGAGGGCCCCAGCTCAGAGCCAACCCTGCTTCAGAGCACAAGCCAACCCTGGGCCCAAGTGAGGCCAGGGACAGTTTCTCCTGCCCCAGCCCCCCATTCTCCAGTCTCTCTCTGGGCCTCCAAGTCCCCAGAGGTGTGATGCCAAGAGCAGGCCCCACAAAGCACTTCACGGGCACCCAGCCAATGGTCTCCAGCCCTTGCCAGTCTGGCGCAGAGACCCATAGACCTGAAGGCGTGAACAAGCGGTTCCTGGCAGCATTATTTGTGAAATCTAAAAACCATAACTCAGCCTAAAGACCCATCAAGGCCACATATAATGTAGACTTTTCTGTAGCACAAACTCTCCTACAGTTAAAAAGGCTGGGATAGGTCTGCATATAATCACATGGATCACCGAGCTATGTGAAGGGGGGAAAAGACAAAAGAAAGGAGCATTATGATACTTCTCATGTCAAAATCACACAATTTTATACATTTTCTTTGGGTTTCTATTTATCTGGACGTATAGGGGCTGGGGATTTAGCTCAGTGGTTCTGGCACCTGCCTTGCAAGTGCAAGGTCCCACGTTCGATCCCCTGTACCAAAAAATAACTGGATGTATATATCTGGACAGAGACAATTCTAGAAGGAGATGCAGATTAATAATTATAGTGGTCCCCCAGAAAAAGGATAGGGGCTAAGATTGGTTGATGGGAAGCAGCAGTTGGGACAGGTTTGAGCAAAGCGACCTGAGCTTCATCTGGAATGCTTCCCTTTCCTTTTCACAGAAGACGTATTCATGCATCAATAGCTAAGTTAAATATCAACCCCTCTTTTGCAATATGGGCCATGTAATATAATCTTCTCTGAATACGTGGATGGGACCATTTATGAAAAAGAAAAAGAAGAAAGCACATTAGAAGTACCTAGATACCATTTAAGTGTGTGTTTTGCTCCTCAATTAGAGGAAAATAATTGGGTTACTTGTAGAAAGAAAACAGACTATGAAAATATGTCTGATCCGCTACACCAAGCTGTTACCAATCTGCAAATTTTTCAAAACGCATTGCCCTAAACCTTGGGATTTTCTTATTGGAAATGCTCCACGAAGCTGGTGGTTGCTAAGCGATGAATAAGGCTGGGGTCCATCAGTGCAGTTTTCTCATTCTTTTAACTGTTGGAACAGAATTCCTTTAATTCCTTTTTAATAACAATACAATTAAGGCAATTTACATTTAAGAACATCACCAAATGTATAAACTTGGTGCAAGATACAGATTAATGTTCACAGCATAAGCCAGGCAGACAACATAAATCAGAGACCATCTAGCCCAACTGCACCATTTTCCATGTGGGGTCAAGGATGAGGGAGGCCAAGAACTTTCAAAACCATTCTAGGTAACAATCTGAAGCAGTTAGTTAGCACACACCATTGTAGTGGGGCATTTGTGTTTTGCTAACTCAGTGTTAAGGCTTGTGTCTAGATGTCCCCTCAAAGCTTCTGCATTCATAGGTGGGACTTTTCAGAGATGGCTGGAGTTAGGGTGTGTAATAACTAAATTAGTCCACTGACTGTTCTAACACAGTGGTGTGTGGGTAATGGGAAAGCCCACCCTGGGTGTGGATGGCACCACCCAAAAGGTTTGTATCCTGGGTGGGATAAGAGAGAAAGGGAGAGGCCTCCTGCCTACCCTGCCATGGACTGTTTCTCCTCTGCAATGCCCCTAGGCCCTGCTGTCCTGCCTTGGAGCCAGCCAACCATGGACTGAAACCTCTACAAACTGTGAGTTGAAATAAACCTTTCCTCCTTCTATTGGTGGGTGTCAAATATTTTGTCCAAGCAATTCAAAAAGTAACTGAGACACTTGGCTGTCTGTCCCTTTTTTCCCCCTAAAGACAGTCCTAATTTTCATCTAGTGACAAGTTATATAATTTGTGAGTCCTGATGTACAATAAAAATGCAGGGCCCTTGTTCAACTATTAAGAATCTATAAGATTGCAATTGTAGAACATTATACCAACTCCTACATCGCTTTGCCTCAGCCACACTGATTGGTTCAGGGATGAGCATATGACCCAAAGGCATCCAATCAGAATGATTCCCTGGGCTTATGCCAGTAATTTTGCAAAGCTGTATTCAACTCATGTGGACTTGATCATTGCTGCTGGCAGTCTTCTTGTGACCATGAGGAAAAACCTGCTTGAAAGTAAGGTAAATACACAACAGATGGTAGAACTGAGCTGGGAGGCAGAGAGACCAGGCTCTCATGATATCTTCTAAGCCCTTATATAGCAAACTTCTGCCATATAAGCCAAAATATTTTTGCTTGTTTAAACTAGTTGGAGTTTGATTTTTCTGTCACTTCCTTCTAAATGCATGCTTTTGGAAGATAAAATCAGAGATCACTAAAAGTGTGCATTTTGCACAACTCTGTGAGGACAGTAATTTGACAATGCCAATTAACATTTAAAATGCTCATGCCATTTACCCCATGAATCTATTTTCAAGGAAGGAATTTGTCTTGTAGAAATCTCCACCCAATTATCCAAGTATGTTTTCTCCCAATGGTCTTTGCAGCTTGTTCTGTAACAGTGAAAAATTGGAAACACCCATACCTCTATCAACATGGGACTCATTAGACAGACTATGGCTTTTCCTTGTACAGAACAACAGAGAAAAGCTAAAAAGCACTGGATTGGCATATACTTCCTTAGGAAGGTGTTCATGGTTTACTGTTAAATTTTTTGAAAATCAAGCTGTATAAGAATGTTCTACTTTGATCTCTTTTTTGGAAAATAAGTAAACAACAAGATGCTAGCATATATCTATAGCAGAAAATGCTGTGGGAGATCTGGAAGATTAAATGGAAGGGATTTCACTTTTACAGAATACATAAAATTTCAAATGCTGCAGAAATCTAATGAGGATGTATTGCTTTTACACTTAAAAAAAGAAAGAAAAAGGTATTTTAAATTCCAAGGTGCATAATTTGTCTTGAGGTTGTTGATCATAAGTAACCCTTTCACACCAGCATTAAATAAAGCACTCCAACATCCTATCTGCTGCTCCTGGTCAGTAGCAACTCATGAGAATCTCAGTGGGTAAAAGCTTCTGCAGAAAGCTCAGCAGTGTGTGTGCTGCCATCCCACACACCACTGAGGCTCCTGATTCCATGGTGACCACAGGACCCCTTGATGAGTTGGGGTAACACTTTTCTTGTCTGTTTTCACATGCTCACTGTAATATGTCTTGACTATGTCTCTGAATAGTGTGTTTATAAGGCATACTGGGTACCTCCTGCCTTTCTAAGATCCCAAGCCACCATTTCTCAGTGAGAAAGTATTTATTGAGCAGCTATTATGTGCCAGGCATGGAGGAAGCAACACTCAGCAGGCTGCCATAGTTCTGTCCCTCTGGGGCTCAGTGGGGAAGACACTAGATAGTGGAGGACAGATCAGAGAGTGTGGCCTTGCACACAGAGGAATGCAGCTTGTAAGGGCACAGAGCTTCCTGAAGGAGTGTAGCTGCAGGCTAAGAACCATCAGGGAGGCGTGTTCACTGGCAGAGGAGCCTGGGGAAGCCAAAGGACACTCAGTGCATCAGAGCGAAGAGGGTTAGGGGAGGAGTCAGAGGTTGGGAGGAGGATGTGCCTCATTTCTCTAAAGGAAAATGGAAAGCCATGGGGATGGTTTGGTTTGGGTTTGGTTTTTCTTTTGTTCTGTTTGTATTTTTTGTAATAGCAGGTCCATCACGGTGTATTTATGCATGTACACATCAACCATACTTGATCTCACTGCATTCCCAGCCCTTCCTTTTCCTGTCCAGTCTTTTTTGGTGGGGTGGGTTCCTGTTTTCTTTTTTTAGTGTATATTAGTTTTACAGAATAAGGGCTTTTACTTTGACACATTCGAGGTATAAGCATGTGATACACTCTGATAATCTCCACCTCACACTTTCTGCTCTCCCTCACACACTTCCTCTAATGCAGGGCCTCCCCTTTACTTCCCTGTTTCTCTCTCTCTCTCTCTCTCTCTCTCTCTCTCTCTCTCTCTCTCTCTGTCCCTTTCATCTCTCTCAGATTCCACATATGAGAGAAAAATGTAAGAGTACATGAGTTACCTGACTTTCTGAGCCTGACTTTTTTCACTTATCACCATGACCTCTGGTTCCACCCCTTTCGCTTCTTCCTGTCTAATGTTGCGGCACATATTGACCACACTCTTCTCATCCACTCATCTGTGGATGGCCACCTAGGCTGCTTCAGCATCTCGCTATTGTGTCTTGTGCCACCATGAACATGGGCATGCAGGAATCACCATGGATGTTGGCTTTAATCCTGTTGGGAAAATCCTGAGGAGGTAACCCTGAATCAAATGCCAGCTCTACTTTTAGTTGTTTGAGGAGCCTCCATGCTGATTTCCATTGCGGCTGTACTAATTTACATTCCTATTGCCAGTGTAGAAGGCTTCCTTGATCTCTATACCCTTTCCAGCGTTTATTGTTGTTTGGATTCTTGATGACGGCTATTCTGAAGGGGGTGAGATGGACCCCATGGTGGGTTTGAACCCCACAGGCAGTGACCACATCTGCCTGCTGGGTGATAGAGGGACCCTTTATGAACCATCTAGGCAGAGAGGATGGAGGCAAGAGGGAAATCTGGAGACTGGGGCAGGGTAAAGCCAGGGTGTTGCCTGGGCATTGACCCAAGGCCACCCAAGGCTGGTAATCATCATCAATCATCACCTCCCAGCCTGCAGGTGCCCACAAGGACTGAACTGAGCCCAAGGCCTCAGGCATTTGAGACGAGCACTCTGCCACTGGGGGAGTAGAGTTAGTCCCATGTCGCTAGCCCTGGGGCACCACACTACCATTGGTATTTCCCCAAATTCCTTCCACAGAACTGGCAAGATCCTCTTAGGAAATTCTGCTGCAACCCCCACTGGAGTAGGCCTTGGTGTCCTGCTGGGGTCTGGACTGGACCTGATCCCTGCCTCTCCCCATGCCCTGCCCCTCTCATCCTGAACCATCAGGGTCCCTACTCATGCCTCTGACCTGATTGCCACTCCCCAGGGGCCTCTGTTCCTGGCCTGGTCCACGGCTCCCCACCGGTGCTTCCCGGCAGCCCCTAATTCTTCTGGGACTGCTTCTCACATTCTTCACACCTCCGTACCCTCCTGAGAAAAGCTCGGCCAGGCTACTCCTGGTAATCTGTGGTGATGAGAAACTGTGCCCAGCCGGGTCAGATCTCAGATCTTAGGAAGGGTTAGTGGGGCAGAGTCCCTCATTCAGTGCAGCATGTTTGCCTTACAGATGTTCCCTAACTAGCTGGGCGTGGTGGTGCACACTAGTAATTCCAGCACTAGGGAGGCTGAGACAGGAGGATTGTCATGAGTTCAAGGTCAGCCTGAGCTGCATAGAGAGTTCGAGGCCAGCCTGAACTAAATAGTAGGACCCTGTCTCAAAAAACAAAGACAAAAATAGATGTTCCCTAACTTATGATGGGGTTATGCCAGTGGAAAATGCATTTAGTACTAACCTGTGGAACACCCTTGCTTAGTTTTGCTCACCCTAAACATGCTAAGAATACTTGCATTTGCCTACAGTTGGGCACACTCACCTAACACAAAGCCTGTTTTACAATCAAGTGTTGGTTATCTCCTGAATCTTACCGAACACTACTGAAGGTCAAAAAAACATAAACGGGATGCTTTCGTGAGCAGGCTTTGCCACCATTCTAAAGATGAAGGATCGGAAGTAGAACGCTGGTAAGTAAGTCTGAACCTTGTTTCCTCTCTCACCAGTTCCACCCTATCCAATATGGTGGGCGCCAGCCACATGTGACCTTGAGCATTTGAAATGAGTCCTTCAAGCCAACTGGCCTCTAGTGTGAAATGTACGCTGGATTGCTAAGATTTCAAAACGAATATAAAACAACTCATTAATATTTATATGGATTACATGCTGAAATTATAATATTTTGGATACATAGGGTTATATAAAATACATTATTAAAACTAATCTTACATGGGTTTTTTTAATCTTTTTTTTACATGGCTACTAGAAAACCTTAATTATACAAATAACTTACTTTGTACAGGGAGGTTTAGGCCAGGGACTAGTAAACCTTTTCTGTGAAGGTGTAGAGAGAAAATACTTTAGACTTTGTAAGTCAAATGATTTCTATCCTAACTACAGTGGACCCTGGAGTTACGATCGGCTTTCATATGAACAACCTGAGTTACGAGTGGAATTTTAGTTTTAACTTATGACCCAAATGTCAGCTGCTTGTGCTTCCAGGTGATCTCAGATAGATTTAACCCTTAAGGAGTTCTGGAAGGAGCATTACAGCATTCTCTCCTGGTTGGGGTTCACTGAGAAACCCTGGGCCAGTGTCTAAGGACACTGAGATCTACCTGTGTACAGGAGAGACTTTGAAGGCTGTGTAGAGGAGCCTGACCAACTTGAGTTATAACCAGCCCTCATGAATGAATTTAGTTCACAAGTCAAGGGACAACTGTACTCAGCTCTGCCTATCTAGCTTAGGAAAATGATGGGCTATGTGCCAATAAAACTTTATTTGCCCTGTCAGGTAATGGGGTGGATTTGTCTGGGGCCAGAGTTGCCTGAGGACCTTGAGGGCATCTGGGACTTTGCCTCCATCCCTGCTGCTCTCTGTACCTGACCCAAGACCAGCACAGAGTAAGTGCGCTTCGAGTATTTGGCTAATTAGTGGATGGTTTTATCTAAATCCGGTTGCCCCAGGTCACAATAACTGTGTGACCTACAGGGACGCCAGGCTGTGGCTCCCACCCTCACTGAACCCTCGCTCCAGCTCCCACCTTCCGAGGAGCTCAGGCACAGGCGTGGGGAAAGGTCCACTGCATGGGGATCCACTCTCTACAGGATCTCCTCAGGCATTCCCTTCCTCTTCTCAGCAGGTCCCTGGAACCTGAGCGCTAAGTACGAATGTCCTGTCCCAAGGGCTCTCTCAGAGGGGACCCTCCAAGGGGCTCCCTGGTCACTGGTTTTCACCACCTGCCCCTCCCCCACAGTGTACTCTGCGCTTGAGGCCTTGGCCGAGTACAGGTGTGCATCTTGCAGGCCCTTGAATCTCCAGTCTGCCCCTCCTCTTCTCAGAGACCCTGCCTCCCACCTGGGGCAGCCAAGGGGATATCAGGGGAGGGGGCAGTGCCAAGTGTCTGCCCCAAGCCCTGAGGGGACAATGAGATTGCAGCTGAGAGCCACATCTGTATCCCTCGACCAGGACAGCCCGGGACAACAGGCCTCCCGAGGATTGAGCCATACAGCACTGATGGAGACCAGAAGTGCGAGGCAGGGATGCAAAGCAGGGCCTAACTTAGTCCTTCACCTTCTCCCCTGTCCTGATTGAGCTGCAGCTCTGCTGTGCTGGCCTTAAACATGCTCAGGACACTCGAGTTAGCCTGCAGTTGGGCAAACACACCTAATACAAGGCCTATTTTACAAGAAAGCACTGGCCATCTCATGAGTCTTATGAATACTACTGAAGGTTAAAACCATCCAGGATGATTAGTGACTAAACCTGTTTTCCGCTGATATAACCCCATCATTAGTGGGGAGCACCTGTAACTGCAAGCATTCTGTGCAGAATGAGGTCCTCGTGTCTGTCTGTGTGTCCTGGAGCTGCTGCCCTTCCCGTGGGGCTGGGGTGGAGGCAGGGGCTATGAGAGGAGATGGGAATAGGGCCTTGCCAGAAGTCCACACTGACCGCTGATCTCCCAGGACCAGCAATGGAAGAACTTAGAGGAGGAGGGATGGGGAGGGTAAGAAAGAAGGAAAAGTGATTTCAATTTCGAGGAGAGGGCAGAGCTGCTGGCCAAGGTGGCAACAATGATCACACCAAGGAGGGTGGATAGATAGATCCGTAAAAGATCTATAATTTGTGCAGCAGCATACAGAGAGAGAGAGAGAGAGAGAGAGAGAGAGAGAGAGAGAACTCTAGTCTTTGGTGTCTCTTGACCTGCAGACCTTACCATCTCGCCCTGCCCGATGTAGCCAGAGTTGCCAGCTATTGGGTGGCTCACCTCTGGGGCAGCTTTCACCAGGGACAGGACCACTGTGGCTACATCCTGCTGGCTGTGCCCTGCAGCCTGCCAGGTAGCTCCCCTCAAGAAGAGAAACCCAGGTGCCTCATTCCTGAATTTGGTCCCAGGGCCTCCCTTAACCTCTGGGATGGATGAAGCTCTCGTAATTAATGTCTGCTTCCATCACTAATAATAAAGAACAGTAGTCCAGTCGCACAGAACAAGCCGAATCAGCCCGCTGCAGACAGGCAGGTCTGTGCACGCCCTACCGAGGTCCCGAGTCGCACGGAAGATGCCAAATCACCCCATTGCAGACAGGCAGCCACCTGGTTCCACACTACAAAGACGCAGAGGACACCAGACCACCAGACCAAGGTACTGAGTCCCCCTGCTCCCAGCCTAGAGGTAGGGGCTTCTGAGCCGCCATCCCACTGCTCCTGGTCTAGAGGAAGGGGCTTCCCAGTCACCATCCCTCCCACTGCTCCCAGCCCAGAGGAAAGGGCTTTTGGGCCACCTTCTGTCCCGCTGCTCCTGGCCCAGAGGAAGGGGCTTCCAGGCCACCATCCCTCCCACCGCTCCCAGCCCAGAGGTAGGGGCTTCTGAGCTGCCATCCCACTGCTCCTGGTCCAGAGGAAGGGGCTTTTGGGTCACCATCCCTACCACTGCTCCTGGCCCCTGTCCCACCTCTCCCAGCTCAGAGGAGGTAATCCGTGCAGGCACTAACAGCCCCCTGCCTCAGTCGAAATGAGAAAACACGTAAATAAGTCTCAAAACCAGACTTCCAGATCACCTACAGCAACCCCAAAGGGAAATGAGATGGAACACTCTGATACTCAACCACCTGAACCCACTGAACTGGCAAAAAAAGGGGATCTGGAAAAAAATGAAATCAGAAATAATTTCTCAGATAACAGGAGAAATTGTGCCCCTAGTGCAAGACATGATTAATAATTCTAGAGAGAAGTTCAGGAACATGATGGAATCCCAACATAATAAACAAATGGAATCCATAAAACAGATGCAAATAGATTTCCAGGACATGAAAAACTCCACTGAAAGTCTACACGGCAGAATGAACCAATGTGAGGACAGAATTGCAGATATAGAAAATAAGATTGCAATTAGTGACCAGGAAAAGAAAAACTGCTTCAAAATTATAAGGGAACATGAGAAATCAATCCAGCAGCTGCTAGATGATGCAAAGAAGAATAACATAAGACTGATTGGGCTCAATGAAAAAACAGGAGAGAGTGGAAATGACATAAAACATCTCTTCACAGAAATAATGGCAGAAAACTTCCCAAGCAGGGGAAAAGAACTTGACATACAGATAAGTGAGGCATATAGGACTCTAAATAGGCTTGATCAAAAAATATCTACACATAGGCATATAATTGTTAAGATTCCAGAAACACAACAGAAGAACAAAGTTCTCCAAGCAGTCAGAGAAAAGAAACAAATCACATACAAAGGAAAGCCCATCAGAATCACAGCAGACTTCTCAACACAAACCATTAAGGCAAGAAGAGCTTAGAGTGACATATTCCAAGCCCTAAAAGAAAACAGCCTCCAACCCAGATTGATGTACCCTGCAAAACTAGCTTTCAAAATGGATGGAGAAATAAGATACTTTCATGACAAAGAGCACCTTAGGAACTTCGTGAATACCAAACCAGCACTCCAAAGAATTTTACACAATAGCCTAGGAACAGACATTGAGGATCACAAGCCCAGGAAGAAAAGCAGAATGAACCCATCTGGCATGACAAGAAATTAAATGTAAAGGGGGAGAACCCAACAAAAAGAAAAACTCACGGCAACAACAAGTCAATATGTTTCAGTTATAACCATCAACGTTAATGGTCTCAATTCACCAATCAAAAGAAATAGACTGGCAGAATGGGTCAAGAAGCAAAATCCAACAATATGCTGCATACAAGAAACACACTTAATTCAAAAGGAAACTCATAGACTGAAAGTTAAAGGGTGGAAAATACTGCATGCAACAGGAACCCGAAAAAAAGCAGGAGTAGCTATCCTCTTTGCAGATCAAGTAGATTTCAAACCAACATTGATTAAGAGAGATGAAGAAGGACACTACATCCTTGTAAAGGGAACAATCCAACAGGAAGAGATGACAATCATAAATATCTATGCACCAAACACTAGTGCACCCAACTATATAAAACAAATACTAACGGACATGAAAAGTCATATATGAACTAATACAATTGTAGTGGGGGACCTCAATGCTCCACTGTCACAAATAGATCAACTAGGCAAAAAACAAGCAACGAAATATTAGAACTCAATGAAACACTTGAACAAATGAACTTAACAGATGTTTAGAGTGTTCCACCCCACAAAATCAGAATACACATTCTTTTCAGGGGCACATGGGTCGTTCTCCAAAATAGATGACATACTCGCTCATAGAACATATTTAAGTAAGTGCAAAGTAACTGAAGTTATCCTCTGTGTATTATCAGACCATAGTGCAATGAAATTGGAGATCCATAGCAAAAAAAAAACCGCAAGAATTTCATAAACACATGGAAATATAACAACACACTTCTAAATAGCCAATGGGTCACAGAGGAAATTAAAGGAGAAATCAGACAGTTCCTTCAATTAAATGACAATGACAATACAACACATCAGAATCTATGGGACACAATGAAAGCAGTCTTACAAGGAAAATTCATAGAAGTGAATACTCATATTAGGAAAACAGAGCAAGCCCAATTAAACAACCTGATGCTGAACCTCGAGCTTCTGGAAAAAGAAGAGCAGGACAAACTCAAAGCTCATACAAGGGAGGAAATTATAAAGATCAGAGGAGAAATCAATGCAATGGAGACTAAGAGAATGATACAAAAAAATCAATGAAGCCAAGAGTTGGTTCTTTGAAAGAATCAACAAAATTGACAAACCCTTAGCCAATCTTACCAGAAAAAGGAAAGAAAAGGCCCAAATCCATGCAACTAAGAATGAAAAGGGTGAAATTACAACAGACCCAGAAGAAATCCAGAGGATCATCAATACCTACTTCCAGAACCTATATGCCAATAAGATGGAAAACACAGAAGAAATGGACAGATTCCTAGATAAATATGAATTACCAAAGTTGAACGAAGAAGACCTAAAAATTCTAAACAACCCAATATCAATCAATGAAATTGAAAATGTAATCAAAAACTTATCAACTAAGAAAAGCCTGGGCCCTGATGGCTTCACTGCTGAATTCTACAAGACATTTAGAGAGGAACTGCTGCCACTACTGTTTAAACTCTTCAATGAAATTGAAAGGGAAGCAATACTCCCAAATTCATTCCTGGAAGCAAGCATCACCTTGATCCCCAAAGCAGAGAAAGACCCAACTGAAAAAGAGAACTATAGGCCAATCTCACTAATGAACATAGATGCAAAAATCCTTAATAAGATAATGGCAAACAGAATGCAGAAGATCATCAAGAAGATCATATACCCTGATCAAGTGAGATTCATCCCAGGGATGCAGGGATGGTTCAATATACGCAAATCAATCAATGTAATACACTATATCAATAGAGCCAAGGACAAAAACCATATGATATCTCCATAGATGCAGAAAAAGCATTTGACAAAATCCAACATGCATTTATGATAAAAACCCTACAAAAAAATGGAATAGATGGTCTCTACCTCAAACTGATAGAAGCCATCTATGAGAAAACAACAGCCAATATCATACTAAATGGTCAAAAACTGAAATCCTTCACACTAAAATCAGGAACAAGACAAGGATGTCCACTATCACCACTCTTGTTCAATACAGTTCTGGAAACATTAGCCACAGCAATTAGACAAGAGAAAGAAATAAAAGGAATAAAGATAGGTAATGAAGAAGTCAAACTGTCATTATTTGCAGATGATATGATACTCTATATAGAAGACCCCAAGAACTCCACCAAAAGTCTTCTAGACTTAATAACCAAATTCAGTCAAGTAGCTGGTTACAAGGTCAACACACAAAAATCAATAGCTTTCCTCTACACCAATGACAGACTCACTGAGAGAGAAATAGGGCAAATAATTCCTTTCACAATAGCATCAAAAAAACTGAAATACCTAGGAATCATCCTTACGAAAGTAATCAAAGACCTCTTCTCTGAAAACTATGGCACTCTGAAAAGAGAGATTGAAGATGATATCAGAAAATGGACAGACATCCCCTGCTCCTGGGTAGGAAGGAGTAATATAGTGAAAATGGCCATACTTCCAAAACTGCTATATAGATTTAATGCAATTCCAAGTGAGATTCCAGCAGCATACTTCATAGACCTTGAGAAAACAATCCAAAACTTCATTTGGAACAAGAAGAGACCCAGAATAGCAAAAGCAATTCTAGGTAACAGAGACATGGCAGGGGGTATCACAATCCCCAACCTGCAACTATACTACAAAGCTACTGTGATAAAAACAGCTTGGTACTGGCAAAGAAACAGACTTGAGGACCAGTGGAACAGATTAGAAGATGCAGAAACAATGCCAGACACACTCAGCCATCTCATCTTCGACAAAGGAGCCAAACACCCTCACTGGAGGAAAGATAGCCTCTTTAATAAATGGTGCTGGAAAAATTGGGCTTCAACTTGCCAAAGATTAAAACTAGACCTATATCTCTCACCATGCACTAAACTAAAATCAAAATGGATTAAAGATCTAAATATTAAAATAGAAACTCTGAACCAGTTGGAACAGAGGTTAGGTAGAACCCTTGAAGACATCGGTGTAGGAAAAGATTTTATGAACAAAACCTCAGTTGCCCATGAACTAGCACAAACAATCAACAAATGGGATCTCTTCTTATTAAAAGGCTTCTGCACAGCAAGAGAAAGTGCCAGCAGCGAGAAGAGACAACCCACAATGTGGGAAAAAAATCTTCACCTGCTCTTCCTCAGACAAAGGTCTACTATCTCAAATCTATAAAGAACTTAAAAAGATTAGACCTCCCAAATTTAAAGACCCAATTGAAAAATGGGCATCTGAAATGAACAGACATTTCTCAGACAAAGAAGTAGAAATAGCAAATAAATACATGAAAAAATGTTCAACATCACTGGTCATTCGAGAGATACAAATGAAAACAATGCTGAGATTCCACTTCACTCCAGAACGAATGGCTGCTATCATGCAATCAACCAATAACAAATGCTGGCAGGGCTGTGGGGAAAGACGAACCCTGCTCCACTGCTGGTGGGAGTGTAGACTGGTGCAAGCACTGTGGAAATCAGTATGGAGATACCTCAAAGAACTAGGACTGGAAGTCCCGTTTGACCCTGCTATTCCACTGCTGGGGATCTTCCCCAAAGAATTAAAAGAATCATACCACAGTGATATATGTGCGCCCATGTTCATAGCAGTACAGTCTGTAATAGCTAAAACTTGGAAACAGCCCAAATGCCCATCAACTGGAGACTGGATAAAGAAAATGTGGGGTTTTTTTATAAAATGGAGTACTACTCAGCCATAAAAAATGAGAAATTAGAGACATTTATAGCTAAGTGGATGCACATTGAGGAGATACTCTTAAGTGAAATAAATAGGACACACATGTGTAAATACCGAATAGTTTCTCTGGTGTGAGAAACTGAAAGTGTAAATAAGGACTAAATGTATAATAGGTCATGTGAAATAGGAAGAAAAGGGGCAAAGGGGAAGGAAGTGGGAGGGCTAGGGGAAAGGATAGAAGGGAATGGGATTAATATGAGAAAATGGAAAAATAGGAACAAAATCTTTGTAAATAGGGAGGAATGGAGGGGTTGAAGAGAGGGCTGGGCAAGGGTGAAAAATAAGAACCAAGAGAGACTATGTAAAGGTGCAAATTTCCAATGATGAATGTCATTATATTGTATACCTAAAATGTACCAATGATTAGAATGAATAATCGATAATGTAAAATAGGAAGAAAAGGTCCAAAGGGGTAGGGATAGTGGAAGGGGCAGGGGAAAGGAAAGAAGGGAAAGGAAAAATGATGAGAAATGGAAAAAATGGAAATAAAGTCTTTGTAAATAGGGAAGGGTGGAGGGCAGGGAGGGCTAGGAATGGGGAAAAAATAAGAACCAAGATGCATTATGTAAAGGCACAATTCCCAATGAGAAATGTAATTGTGTTGTATACCTACAATGTACCAATAAAAGAATTTAATAAAAAAAATAAAAATAAAGAACAGTAGTACAGCATCTCAGAGCTGCCATTCTGCAGGGCTTATTCTGCACCAGGCCCTGAGCAGGGCCCCCTGAATGCAAACTTCACGTACTTCTCAGCAGGAAGGTCCAGCTGCCATCTCCATTTTGGAGCTACGTGGACACAAAGGGACAAAGTGGCTTGTCCACAATCCACTTCCAGGAGCTGTCAGTGCTGGGGTGGACACTGCAAGGGACTCCAAAGCCCCTGCTCTTACTTTGTAATGTGCAGGTATTGTTGCCCTGTCCTGCAACTTCAAGACCACAAATGCCAGCACTGCTGGTCATTCCTTCAAGTAGCACGGTCCTGAGCTTTCCTTTGGAAAATCCTGCATGGAGCAGCCCAGAGTCTCTGTCTGCACCATTCAGGACCTTCCGGTTCTCTCTGGAGGTGGTGTAACCAGCTCTCTGAATCCTGCTGCTCCCTCCCCTCCCATCAGTTCATTCCCAGAGTTTACTTTTAAACAAACTTCATTTGGATTTACAAATGATCTTTGATCTCAACAAGGAACATACTGCTTCATTCTATGGTTTATGAAACAATTTTAGACTAATTATTTTTGACAACCTGCAAACAATCGTAAACTTCTTCCGGAAGGAGAGGCACAGTGATGTCTCCCCTGACAAACAGAGGAGGTTTTCTTTGTGCTTTGTGCCTGCTGTCTTTTCCCCTGGGAGAAGTCTGCAGCCTTGATCTTCTAAGGGGCTCCGATTTCCGCTGAGATACAGAATTAATCAAATCATCCTCCTAGCCTTTGTGAGTTAAATTTAACTAAGCAGGTGAAGAGCCACAGCGGCAGGCATTGTTCCCCACAGGCCACCTCTTTTGTTACGAGGGGGCCCGATGGTCATGGTCAAAGCTGGTCTTCCTGCCGGCTCTCAGGAGCTTTTGTGTTTCAGTGAGTCTTCCCCCAACTGCTGTGACTTTTCGGTTGGTGATCAACAAGTCTGGCAATTAAACAGAATCTGGGTGCTTAATCAACTTCACCATTAAGAAAAAGTACCCCCAAATTGTGGCTATTTGCAGTTTATCCAAGCAATCCAGGATCCCAAGAAACCCTCTGGAGCCTAGAAATTACAAATTCAAAACTACAGAATTCCAGCAAGGCCACCCGTGGGCCCAGGGCTCCAAACCACAGTAAAATAGACGCAGGGTCCCTCCAAAGCCAACTCACATTTTAATACCCTTTTGATTATTTACCATTGTTAATTCAAGTATATGCACAAAAAGCAGGTAGAAATATTGCAAAGTCAAGCAGGCCTTAATCCCTAGCTAATCCCCAGTCAACTAACTATATCCTTTCTTTATTAAAAAAGAAAAAAGGAAAAAAGCATTTTGAATCTTTTGTTGAAAACAAATTGCTGACGTGAGGAAAGGACTGCTCCTTCCCTGGAGACTGAGGCCATGGTCCCCACAACCTGGCCAAACAAAAGAGATCACTCTGCGCTCACATAGTTTTGAGGGCACCAGCCAAGTTCTCATTATGTTCAACATAAATCTGTTCTGTGATTTTTGAATGAAAAATTCCTTTTCACCTTTCTGACTGTAAGAAGAAATTCTTTATATGCTCTGCTAAGAACTGGTCACAAAAGTGGTCACGAAAAACGTGCACTTTGCCAAGCTAGCTTCTCTCTGAAAAGGGAACAAAGACAAACTTAGGTTTTAATTGTTTAAATCTGAACATTAGAGGTGGGTATGACGGGAATTTCTAGCGTCATCTCCTCGGGCTGCTCCCCCGGGCTGGCATGGAGGCACCCAGTGTCTGGGGTGCAGTGAGTTAGAAGGGGGGACTAGGACATGCCTCCAGCTGGCTCAAGACGCAGCTTACCCTGAGGGATCTCATGCGATCCAAGAAAACAAAACGTGCAGCCTCCATTGGAATAAGCAGGAAACAGAAGTCCCCTGGGAACTCAGCTAACCTTCCCTAGGCACCTGAAACCCTTGGTGCCAGGCCAGCCTCCCCCCAAGCAGGATGCAGCGCCCAAAGCCCCACAACCCACCACAAACATCTGTGGAGACAGTGAGGACGCTCTCTGGAGCGTCTCTGGAGGGTCGGTCACACCCCCACCTAGCTACGCCACACCTCTGCACATCCCCTGCCCTGTGCTTAGCTCTTCTCTGCCTATCTGCAATAACATAACCATTTTATGAGGAATTTGGCAGGGCAATTTGGCAATGTCAATTAAAATTACAAGTTAGCAATACTTCCGATCTGCAAATGCCACTTCCTAGATAGTCTCAGGTGTGTATGGACAAACTCAAAAACAAGCTAGTCCCATTGCTCTGGTTATAATATCAAAGATCAGAAGCAACTTAAGTATCCATAGTAGGGAATGGTTGAGTGAACTATGCATAAAACAGAATTCCATCCTGCAGGAAAAAAGAACACAGAAATACAGGGTATACTGTTATGGGAAAAAGATATAAACCATTCCATAAAGCAGGCAAGTATTTGTGTAGAGGACTGTGCTAAGGAGAATGTGAATCTATACCCAGTTTCGTCTCCATAAATGCTCTGGAAGTACGCGCAGAAGTAAGTATGGAGACGTAACATGGGCGGGGGCTAGGTGGCATCCCTCAGATTGGGATGGAAGGCAGAATTCTCAGCGTGCACCTTTTTATACACATTTGCTTTTGAGCCACAGGAGTATCCTATCTAGCCAAAAATAAACAAATAAATTATATACTAAAGGGAAGTAAATTATGAATCCCAAAGAACAGTAGAACTCTGTGCCATACCTGTAAATGGAAAACCAGCACCATTTTCCTTAACTATTGATAACCTTAAAAATAGATGAAACAAGGAAAGGAGCTATCAAGCTGTGAAAAGGCCAAGGGAGCAGGCGTGGCGGCGCATACATGTGATCCCAGCACTCAGGAAGATTGAGGCAAGAGGGTCTAGAGCAAGACTCTGTCTCGAAATAAAAAATAAAAAGGGCTGAGAATGTAGGTCAGCGGTACAGCTCTCCTGGGTTCAGTCCCCAGTACTGAAAACCAAAAGGGCATGGAAAAACCGAATGCATATTACTAAGTGAAAGAGGCTATGTATGCACTATACAGTTCCAACTCGGGGACATTCTGGGAAAAGGGAAAACCCTGGAGATACTAAAGTGGTGAGTAATTCTCAGTGGCCAGGTCAGGGGAGAAGGATGACCCGGGGGGAGAACAAGTAAGCCTTGTGGCAGCAGAGCTACTGTGTGACCCGTAAGGGAATAATGTCACTATGCTTTTATCCCGGTCTCCAGGTACTAACACCAAAAGAGACCCCTCGTGTGACAATGCATCAAAGCAGGCTCCTCAGTTCTAGTAAATGCCTGGCTCTGGTAGGGATGCTGATGGGGGAGGAGGCTGTGCATCCATATCCGAGAGCAGGGAACGTGGAAATCCTGTGCATTCCACTCCATGGCTCTGTATACCTAAAACTGCTCTAAAACATAATCCTGTTTCCAAAGTAGATGAAATGTCACTGAACAGTGTGATTAACTTCTTGGAGTAGTCGTCTGCAGACACTGCCATCCCGAGCCTGCTTTGCTCGGAAAGGGGAATGAGAGGCTGTAGGCGCGGATTCGTCACCCGGTGATTTCCCACGGGAAGTCATCAGAGGCTGAGAGGGAGAACAAGGGCAGCTCCTCCGGGCTTGTACCCCACATCTGCAGCACGGATGACGGCCTTCATGGTCACACTCAGGAACCCAAGCCCTGTCATCACTGGCCCTTTCCTCTTCCCTTCTCCCCAGACGTCACATGGCTTTAATGAGTTCCAGCACAGACACGGGGCCTGTGGCTGCCATCATTTATGAATGCTGTAGCAGTTGGACATGGCTCTTGAGCCACGTAACAAGCAGCACTGAATGCACAGCAATCTATTAAGAGCTCCATGGTCCATGCATCCAGCTGCACCTGTCCAAGGTGAGCCCAGAGTTGTCAACAACCTGTTTGTGATGCTGTCTCAACAGTGACAGGTAAATAATTTCTATCTTACTATTGTGAGCTGAAGTTAACAGTCCATGTAATCAGATGCATCATGTGCTGGGGCTGACAAACAGAAGCCCAGACCAGACAGGAGCCCAGAGCCCAGAGCTCCGTGGAGCAGGATTAGACTGCAGCTGAGGGGCTCTTGGGTGACCGAAGAAAGCCCTGCACAGGGAGTGACGTGGGGTCACTCACTGCCAGGTGCTTCCAGCAGGTGACATGTAGGACGTTTGATGAGACTCTCCTCATTCACCTCCAGGTGCACCCAACAAGCAGCTCAGTGCACATGAACTTGGGGCTGCACATCCTACAAACAGAATATTAAGCAGGGCTTTTACAGCAAGGCCACCAGGCCGGGGGACGCTTAGTGAGAACAATGGTTGAAGGGTGAATTCTTTGCGGAAGTTTGATCTGCTAATGCATGCAGCAGTGTAGGGCAGACAGAGTGTGCCCAGGACACTTTGATGCTCTGTGACTGTTCTGGCTTTGTCCTATCTGTGCTTCCCTATAAGCCTCAGCTGCCTCTGCATGGGACAGGAGTGGTTGCAGGTTCTGGGCCCTGGGTGAATACAGCGCATTACCTGGAGGAAGATAAAGCCTTGTTTCTCACCCACCCACCACAGCTGGTGTCACTCACACAGGACTGGCCAGGGCCATCTGTGCACCCCTGCACACTCACTGCAGCCTCCAGCTCCTCCAACCTGAGCCTGGAGCTATGAAAGTCATGATTCCCAGGCTGCTCCCCTGACCTGCATTCTGCTATAGGGGATGAGGACAGCTGACAGATGCTCTGTTCCAATCAGCAGTTCATGTCACCCAGAGCTCCTGGGCCAGCCGGGTCCTAAGGCTGATGCCTAGATTCTCTCCCCTCCCCCATCAAGCAGGGCCCGGCTATCTGAGGCCAAGCTCATGTCTCCGACTACTAAGGGAGAACTCCAGAGCTCCAGAGCGCAGGAGTTTTTCCACATGAGTGAAGAGGAATATTAGGACACTTCTAGTTACTCATAACAAAAATCCTAACATCTCAAATAGGTTTCAGAAAATAAAAGAGAGGGACAACTGACAATGTTCCTGGGTTGTGGTTCTCCTCCATGTGTCAGCTCTGCATTCCTGGGTGGCTTTGACCTTGGGCCCCAGCAGACAGGAAGTGAGCCCAGTACTTTCACTTTTATTCTGAGTGGACTGCCTCAGACTGAGCCCAGGCTCAACCCAAGTACTAAGACTGTAGGGCAGGACACAGGGGCTGGCCTGAGCTGGTCATGTGTGCACCATGTGACTGTTCCCAGAGAGGAGACAGAGGCTCCTTTCCAGAAAGAGTGAAGAAAGTAACAGACGCCTGCTAGAGGAGGTATAGCGTGTCCTAGTACAGGAGGTTCACTCCCCGCCTCATCCAGCCAGTTGTCATCACACCGGCAGGTCAGTCTGCTTCCTCACCTGCTCTGTTCTCCCTGCCTGCCCTGCCTGCCTGGCCTGTTCTACCTTCCTCTCCTGCTTCAGCAGACATCCTGAAGCCTGCAGGAGGGATCTTGTCTCAGAAAATATATAAACATGGTGGAGTTTTCGAACCTAACTTGCAGTAGTCCCCCTCCACCCTGCTCTCAGGAGAAGCCCTGCCATTACTCAGTCACACTGGAGCATGCTGTCTCCCAGACTTAAATTGTTTAGGGACCCCTCCATGAATCATAAACATATCCACATGCCACCTGCACCACATTGTTTATTCATATTTTTCTTTATCTCACTTTTCAAACACACTTAAAAATGAACCTTGCCACATATAGAAAGCAATGGTAAAAAGGATAAATATTGTGAAAATCAATGATAGTGTTAAATTCTGCCTGGATACTGTGTCCTGTCAAAGACTTCAGGCCCCAAGGTCTGTGCCCCCTGCTGTGAAGGAAGGCAGTGTGGGCAGGAGAGCCAAGGAAGGGCTGTCAGCAGACCCTGGGCTCTGGGCTTCCATGCAGGCTGGAGAGACCAAAAAGGAGCTTGTCCTGCATGACCATCACTGAAGGCTGGGGCTCTGGACCCATAAGGGAGAGAAAAGCTAGCTGGGCCCTCAGCCCTTCTCCTGGAGCAAGTGAGAACACTCTGTAGGGAGCCATTTCTTGTCCAGGAAAGAAGCTGTCATGTCACACTCTTGGAAACAAACCAATCAATACCTGTCCTGCAGTTTATGTAGGACACAAATCTTGGAGTCCTTAATATGTACTTTAATGAATCCTTCACCTCATATCCAGGCAGGGTCAGTCCAGCGCCACCGTGAATTAAAGCAGGTGGCAGTTCCCTCTGGGCAGGTGGTGGGCTGTGATCTCTGCCAGCCCCACCACTGTTGGACCACTATTCATGGAAGACCACACTGACACTGAAGGATGGGCCTCTGCTCTGGATGGGGGAAAATGGAGAGCAAGATCCCCAGGAAATGGGGTTTCCAAGGAAAAAGAGACAGCAAGCTACCGCCTACCTATAGAGCAGTGTCACAAGGAGCCATCCCAAAGAGTAATGGAGGCCACATTTATTGTCATGGGGAGATACCCAAGGCCAAGTACAGAGAGAGCAAACCACTCATCTCTTGCTTTATTGCACTGAGCGATACCTGTCTCCATATGCAGACATATACATATGTTTTATGTATAGTCATGTATCACAAACAACACTTCGGTCAGTGATGGACCAAATAATATGACAATGCTCACATACGTTTATGATGGAAGAACCACTATCTCCTAGTGATATTTTAGCAACTGTACCATTGAATCACAACACATTACTCACATATTTGTGATGATGCTGGTGTAAACACACTTACTACGCTGCCAGTCCCATAAAAGAACAGCACATGCAGTTACTTATGGCACAAAATGCTGGATAATCAAGGAAAATAATGTACCATGCTAGACACATCTCATGTTTAGCAGGTGTCTGGTGCATTATCTACTTGATTTATTCTCATCTGTAGAAGCACTATACAAACACACACACACACACACACACCATAAAGCCTAGGTGTGTGTGGATGGTACATTCTAGGATTGTGTCAGTAGACTTTGTGCTATTCACACAATGATGAAGCAGGCTAAGGGTATCCTCATGTTAGGCGACACAGAACTGTATCCATGACACAACATACAGAAATTCATCAGGCACTTACCACATGAGCCTTTGCTCATTTCCTTGAGGCCCAAGAATTATTAGCCCCATTTCACACCAGTGTGAACCAAGACTTGATGAAGTTAAGTAACATACCAAAGACACGAGACACCTGGACAGGCAGTGAGGATGGGGAGAAGAGCACTCTCTTTGCCTTTGCTTGATACACTCCTGTGTAGTTTTATATTTACTCTCCAGTGGACATGTACCAGTTTTCTATTAGGAACAAAATTGGGCTCTGGTTCCAGGTGAGAAAAAAGGCAAACACTGCCCTGTGTCTTGCCCCCTGAATACAGCAAGAAACCCTGAACAGAATCTCATGGACCAGCTGTTTGCGTTCTCTGAAAATTTTGTGCAGAGGAGCAGGCAAATCCGGAGAAGACAGAATTTGAAGCACCCTCGGCCTGGCTGTGAGCTTCGCTATCTCTTGTCCTTCAGAGTCCCACAAGCTGGCACCAACACCCAAGTCCTGCCGGTGGACATGGGGATCCAGAGATCACCACAGGGCCTCTCTCTGGGGTTGCGGGGTGGGAAAGGACTCCTGAAGCTGTGAGGTGGTGCAGCAACCGCCTTTCCTCCATTCCCTCAGCTTCCAAGCAATAAACATTGGCAGCAATAGGGCCCCAAAAGAACCAAAACTGGGGCTCCACTAGTGGAGCTCTGTTCCAAAGAGGCTGGGGAGAATCTCTGTTGCTCTCTTTCCTCTCTCTGTTCTCCTGCCACTTGTGCCCAGGGTGGGCATAGTCACAGGAGAGCATGGGGGCCTGAGGTCAGCAAAGTCCTAGAATCCAGATAGAAGGTATAAAATCAGAGTCCCAGGGCGGAAAGTAGCAATGAGATCAGAGGGAGCATGGAGAGCAGCTGCACACTTTGCATACCCTGGGTTTCTGCTCCAGCTGCACGCAGAAGGACCAGACCCTCCTCCTTATACCAAGACACTTGAGAACTGACTGGTAGGCAGCTGTTTGTGACAGAGCAGAGTACCACATAGAGACTTTGAAAATTGAACCGATGCTTTGAACCATAGCCCATGGGTGGGTAGGAACTCATGACCTCAATCTGAAGAGTTCAACTGCCTGCTGAAGTTTCATCTTTCTCCATAACATATAAACAAGAATGAGTCTCACAGCAGGAAAAGCAAAAGTCCTAGACACAATCTGTAAAGACTCCACTCAAAGGCCCACCTGAGCCACCTAAGGAGACAAAGATCCATCCTGTGATGGCACTGATGTTGGGAAATTATGACAAAGGCTTCAAAGCAACTGTTATGAAAATGGCCCAAATAATAACAACCATTTTAAAGCAACGAGCAGAAGAGAAAATATAAAAATTAGAATATGTCAGGAAACTCTTTCAGAAATTCTAGAGCTGAAAAACCATAGTAAGTTGGGAAGAAAAGGCACTAGGTGAGCTCAAAATAAGAATAAAGATGTTGGTGATGGAATGCCAACATAGGAAACAAATGGAATCCATAAAAGAGATAGATGCGAACAGATTTCCAGGAGATTAAAAACTGCATTGAAAGTCTATGCAGCAGAATGAGCCAATGTAGAATTTCAGATATAGAAGATAAGACTGCAATTACTGACCAGGAAAAGAAAAATTGCTTTAAAATTGTAAGGGACCACGAGAAACCACTCCAGCAGCTGCTAGACGATGCAAAGAAGGATAACATCAGACTGATTGAAGTCAATGAAGAAACAAGAGACAGTGCAGATGACATAAAAAAAAAAAAAACTGTGCACAGAAGTAATGGCAGAAAACTTCCCAAGCAGGGGAAAAGAACCTGACATACAGATAAGTGAGGCATATAGGACTCCAACTAGCCTTGATTTTAAAAAACCTACACATAGGCATATAATTATTAAGATTCCAGAAACCCAACAAAAGAACAAAGTTCTACAAGCAGTTACAGAAGAGAAACAAATGACATACAAAGGAAAGCCCATCAGAATCACAAAAGACTCCTCAATGCAAACCCTCAAGGGAAGAAGAGCTTGGAGTGACATATTCCAAGCCCTAAAGGAAAACAGCCTCCAACCCAGATTGATATACCCTGCAAAACTATCTTTCAAAATTGATGGAGAAATAAGATACTTTCATGACAAAGAGCACTTTAGGAACTTCATGAATACCAAACCAACACTCCAAAAATTTTAGACAAAATCCTAGGAAAAGACAATGAGGATCACAACCCCAGGAAGGCCATCAGAATTAATCCATTGGGCACAATAAGCAATTAAATGCAAAGGGGGAGAATCCAACAAAAAGAAAAAGTCATGACAATGATAACTCAATACTTACCAGTTATATCCATCAATATTAATGGTCTCAATTCACCAATCAAAAGAAACAGACAGCAGAATGGGTCAAGAAGCAAGATCCAACAATATGCTGCATACAAGAAACACACTTAATTCAAAAAGAAACTCATAGACTGAAAATTAAAGGGTGGAAAACAATACTCCATGCGACAGGAACCTGAAAAAAAGCAAGGAGTAGCTTATCTTCTTTTCAGATCAAGTAGATTTCAAACCAACACTGATTAAGAGAGACAAAGAAGGACGCTACATCCTTGTAAAGGGAACAATCCGAGAGAAAGAGATGACAATCATAAATATTTATCCACCAAACACTACTGCACCCAACTATATAAAACAAATACTAATGGACATGAAAAATCATATAAGCACTAACACAATAGTAGTGGGGGACCTCAATGCTCCACTGTCACAAATAGATCAACTAGACAAAAAACAAGCAACGAAATATTAGAACTCAATGAAACACCTGAACAAATGAACTTAACAGATGTTTAGAGTGTTCCACCCCACAAAATCAGAATACACATTCTTTTCAGGGGCACATGGGTCGTTCTCCAAAATAGATGACATACTCGCTCATAGAACATATTTAAGTAAGTGCAAAGTAACTGAAGTTATCCTCTGTGTATTATCAGACCATAGTGCAATGAAATTGGAGATCCATAGCAAAAAAAAACCGCAAGAATTTCATAAACACATGGAAATATAACAACACACTTCTAAATAGCCAATGGGTCACAGAGGAAATTAAAGAAGAAATCAGACAGTTCCTTCAATTAGATGACAATGACAATACAACACATCAGAATCTATGGGACACAATGAAAGCAGTCTTACAAGGAAAATTCATAGAAGTGAATACTCATATTAGGAAAACAGAGCAAGCCCAATTAAACAACCTGATGCTGAACCTCGAGCTTCTGGAAAAAGAAGAGCAGGACAAACCCAAAGCTCATACAAGGGAGGAAATTATAAAGATCAGAGGAGAAATCAATGCAATGGAGACTAAGAGAATGATACAAAAAAATCAATGAAGCCAAGAGTTGGTTCTTTGAAAGATAAACAAAATTGACAAACCCTTAGCCAATCTTACCAGAAAAAGGAAAGAAAAGGCCCAAATCCATGCAACTAAGAATGAAAAGGGTGAAATTACAACAGACCCAGAAGAAATCCAGAGGAACATCAATACCTACTTCCAGAACCTATATGCCAATAAGATGGAAAACACAGAAGAAATGGACAGATTCCTAGATATGTTTGAATTACCAAAGCTGAATTAAGAAGACCTAAAAATTCTAAACAACCCAATATCAATCAATGAAATTGAAAATATAATTAAAAACTTACCAACTAAGAAAAGCCCAGGTCCTGATGGCTTCACCACTGAATTCCACAAGATATTCAGAGAGGAAGCACTGCCACTACTGTTTAAACTCTTCAACGAAATTGAAAGGGAAGCAATACTCCCAAATTCATTCCTGGAAGCAAGCATCACCTTGATCCCCAAAGCAGAGAAAGACCCAACTGAAAAAGAGAACTATAGGCCAATCTCACTAATGAACATAGATGCAAAAATCCTTAATAAGATACTGGCAAGTAGAATGCAGAAGATCATCAAGAAGATCATGTACCCTGACCAAGTGGGATTCATCCCAGGGACACAGGGATGGTTCAACATATGCAAATCAAACAATGTAATATACTATATCAATAGAGCCATGGACAAAAACCATATGATCATCTCAATAGATGCAGAAAAAGCAATTTACAAAATCCAACACACATTTATGATAAAAATCCTACAAAACATTGGAATAGACAGTCTCTACCCCAATCTGATAAAAGCCATCTATGAAAAACCAAGAGCCAGTATCATACTAAATGGTCAAAAACTGAAATCCTTTACACTAAAATCAGGAACAAGACAAGGATGTCCACTATCACCACTCCTGTTCAATATAGTTTTGGAAACATTAGCCACGGCAATTAGACAAGAGAAAGAAATAAAAGGAATAAAGATAGGAAATGAAGAAGTCAAATTATCATTATTTGCAGATGACATGATACTCTATATAGAAGACGCCAAGAACTCCACCAAAAGTCTTCTAGATTTAATAACGGAATTCAGTAAAGTAGCTGGATACAAACAAGGTCAACACACAAAAATCAATAGCTTTTCTGTACACGAAAAACAGACTCACTGAGAGAGAAATAGGGCAAACAGTTCCTTTCGCAATAGCATCAAAAAACTGAAATACCTAGGAATCAACCTAACAAAAGAAATCAAAGACCTCTTCTCTGAAAACTGTAGCACTCTGAAAAGAGAGATTGAAGATGATATCAGAAAATGGAAAGACATCCCTTGCTCCTGGGTAGGAAGGATCAACATCATGAAAATGGCCATACTTCCAAAACTGCTATATAGATTTAATGCAATCCCAATTGAAATTCCAGCAGCACACTTCCCGGACCTTGAGAAAACAATCCAAAAATTCATTTGGAACAAGAAGAGACCTAGCATATCAAAAGCAACTCTAGGCAACAGAGACATGGCAGGGGGTATCACAACCCCCAACTTGAAACTATACAACAAAGATACTGTGATAAAAACAGCATGGTACTGGCAAAGAAACAGACCTGAGAACAAGTAGAACAGATTAGAAGATGCAGAAACAACTCCAGATACACCCAGCTATCTCATCTTTGACAAAGGAGCCAAACACCCTCACTGGAGGAAAGATAGCTTCTTTAATAAATGGTGCTGGAAAAACTGGGTTTCCACTTGCCAAACATTAAAACTAGACCTATATCTCTCACCATGCACTAAACTAAAATCAAAATGGGTTAAAGATCTAAATATTAAAACAGAAACACTGAACTGGCTGGAAGAGAGTTTAGGTAGAACTCTTGAAGACATTGGTGTAGGAAAAGATTTTATGAACAAAACCTCAGTTGCCCATGAACTAGCACAAACAATCAACAAGTGGGATCTCTTCTTACTGAAAAGCTTCTGCACAGCAAGAGAAACCACTAACACAGTGAAAAGACAACCCATAATGGGGGAAAAAATCCTTACCTGCTGTTCCTCAGACAAAGGCCTACTATCTCGAATCTATAAAGAACTTAAAAAGATTAGACCTCTCAAATTTAAAGACCCAATCCAAAAATGGGCATCTGAAATGAACAGACATTTCTCAGACAAAGAAGTAGAAATAGCAAATAAACATATGAAAAAATGTTCAACATCACTGGTCATTCGAGAGATGCAAATGAAAACAATGCTGAGATTTCACCTCACTCCAGAAAGAATGGCTGCTATCATGAAATCAACCAATAACAAATGTTGGCAGGGCTGTGGGGAAAGAGGAACACTGCTCCACTGCTGGTGGGAGTGTAGACTGGTGCAACCACTGTGGAAATCAGTATGGAGATACCTCAAAGAACTAGGACTGGAAGTCCCATTTGACCCAGCTATTCCCCTCCTGGGTATCTTCCCCAAAGAATTAAGAGAATCATACCACAGTGATATATGTGCACCCATGTTTATAGTGGCACAGTTTGTAATAGCTAAAACTTGGAAACAGCCCAAATGCCCATCAACTGGAGACTGGATAAAGAAAATGTTTTTTTTAATAAAATGGAGTACTACTCAGCCATAAAAATGAAAAATTAGAGACATTTATAGCTAAATGGATGCACATTGAGCCCATACTCATAAGTGAAATAAATAGGACACACATGTGTAAATAATGAATAGTTTCTCTAGTGTGAGAAACTGAAAATGTAAATAAGGACTAACAGGTATAACAGATAATGTGAAATTGGAAGATAAAGGGCAAAAGGGAAGTGGGAGGTGTAGGGGAAAGGAAAGAAGGGAATGGAATTAATATGAGAAAATGAAAAAGTGGAAACAAAGTCTTTGTAAATAGGGAGGGATGGAGGGGTTGAAGGGAGGGTAGGGAAAGGAGGAAAAATAAGAACCAAGAGAGATTATGTAAAGGTGCAAATTTCCAATGATGAATATCATTATATTGTATACCTAAAATGTACCAATAAAATAAAATTTAAAAAAAAATAATAATATATTAGGCTTTACTGAGTAATTTTATAAAGTGATTGGTGTATAAAAAAAGAAAAAAGATGTTGAAATAAAATTTAGTGAATTTAAAGACAAATAAACAGAAATTATCCAATTTGAATAGCAGAGAGATGAAACAAGTTATAAAAAAGAGAGAAAACCAGCCTCAGACACTTGTGGGGCAACAGCAAAACTTCTGACACTCTTATCTTGAATGAGTGCCATACTCAAAACTTTGTAATGAAATAATGCCTGAAAACTTTCCAAATTTGGCAAAATGCCTGAATGTACAGATTTAGGAAGCTTACCAAACTCCAATGAGATAATCCCCTAAATCAACATCCAGACACCTTGAAATCTAGCTGGTGAAAATTAAATCCTGAAATGGATAGGGTCAAACAGTCTACAGTATTTAACTTGTAGGGGCCAATGGACTGAATGACAGAAGATTTCTCACCAGAAAGCGTGGCACCCAGAGGGAAGTGGCAGGGCATTGTCAAAGAGCTGAAGGGAAACACTGGTCCAACCAGAACCCTACATCCAGAGTAAAGAGACTTGATGAATGAAGACAACGCCAAGGTGTTCTCAGATGAAGGAAAGCCAGTAGTGCTGCTAACAGATCTGCGCTTCAGAAATGCTAAGGAAAGTTCTTTATACAGAAATCAGGAGGAATGAGGAGGGAAAGAGAGCAACAGAAATGGCATGTCTGAGTAAATGTGAGGGCCCTTCTCTTGAGCTTTTTAAAATACATTTGATTTTGGAAAGTAACAATTACAGCTTTGCTGGGGTTTCAGTATGTATGGATAGAATGTATATGGCCAGTAAAGCATAAAGAAGGGAAAGGACCTATACAATTTTCTGAATTCTGGACACAGCACTTGCTCAAGCATGGCTCACAAGACACTATTAATGAGCACCATCTACTGAGAGCACCCTGTGTGTTCCCAACCCCCATGCTGGGTCCTAGGGGCTTTGACGGACGAACAGGCATGGTCTATTGAGGCTCTGGAGTTACCTTAGACTGGACACCTGGCCCTACTCAGGAACACAGAACACAAGCTTCTGACCCTCGCCTCCCAGAGCTTGAAGGAAAACAGCTTGGTTTCCCCCAAAAGGAAACTAAGAGCACCCTGAAGGCCTTGGATAATGCAAAGGGCCTAGGGCCTCCTCATGTCCTTTCCTTTTGATCTTTTTGTTTTGTTTTTGCAAATGACATTTTATTTTTGCAGATTATTGGTTAGAGAGCCTCCCCATGTCCCATCTTACGCCTTGATGGATTGATAAGCCGAATATATATATATATATATATAGAGAGAGAGAGAGAGAGAGAGAGAGAGAGAGAGAGAGAGAGAGAGATGAGAGAGAAGGGGGTGTTGATTTACTGCGCTCTTAGGCCACTGTTGCTGGAGAGCTGGGTCAGATCTGCAGGAACTCAGGGATAGCGTTATACTCACAGCCAGAACCTCCACCTCTCTCCCCTCAGGAATTTTCTCCTCGCTGAGCTAGCAGTAGCAATAAATGATCTGATTTGTGATCTGTCCCTTGGCTCTGGGGAGTATAAATGCAGCTATAGTATATGATACAAAGGGCCGGGCTGTTTCCAGCCTCCCAAGCAAGCAGCTACCCACGGCTGTAATTTCACTTTATCTCTCTCCCATTAAAAGGCAATTGAAAGTGAACTAAGCAGAATGAGGGCTGCTGCCACTTCTAGAACCCTTGAATGGGGCCTGCAGAGGACAGCTGGTGGACCGAAGGCTCCCGGGGCTAAGGAATGGAAGAGAGGAGACTATTTGCAGAACAGCAAATTCTTAATAGAAGTAACAACATCATAATGATAGCAACAATAACCACTGCTGTTTATAGAGCATCTGTGGACCCCAGGCTCTGTGCTGAGGGCCACCGAGCTTTCTGGCTCCCATGAGACCAGTGTTCAGTAAAAGAATCTTAGTGAGGTCCAAGGAAGTCTCAGCCTATCAGCCAGGGAGCTGGAAGACCCATTTGGCTCTGCCAGACTCTGGTGTCAATGCCAAGAAGGACTCTGTGCCCTGTCCCCAGATCCTGGAGGACTCAGCTGAGCCCTGCCTTTGGGTTACCATTGCAAAGCCACCTAAGAAGGTCCAGCTGAAATCACATCTCATCTGCAAGCACTTGGAAGCCAGTCAGCAACAGAACAAAAGAATCAGACCCTACCCTCAATTCCACACCCTTTCCACTACCTCATGGTGGCCAGCACTCCAGGGTGCTTGCATTCAGGTTCTGCTAAAGCAGCACCAAGAAATCCACCCCCAAAGTGACCCCTCAAGAGATGGTGACCACACTGTAGAATTCCAGAGGCCAGGAGGACCAAGCTGAAGCACACAGAGACTGGGGAGAGGGCACCAGGGCTTGAGGCTGGGCGCAGGCCACTGCTGTCCTCCCTTGAGCCTCAGCAGCCGTTAGCAGGACTGTCAGTAGACACAGCCTCCGATGAGCTCATGCTGAGAGCAGAAGCAGGAGGAGAATTCTCTAGTCAGTAAATATTCCCCGATAGTCGGGTGATTGAGGGCTGCAGTTCTGGTGTCAGAGTTTACACACAAAGCTCCCAATTTATCATCTGAGAGTTGAGGACAAGCATAGTACCCGTTCACCTTGCTGGATATTGTGAGGCATAAATAAAAATGTACGTGAAATGCTTCATTCAGTAAATGGAAACTAATAACTTCACAGGAAATAATGCACAGGACATTCCTGTTAATAGTAGTGACCCAAGCCCTTTGTAAGGCAGAGAGAACTCTCTCTTCCTTGAAGCTTCACCTTGGACCCAATTGTGTCGCTGGTCAAGTCTAGTGCTCCGCTTTTTACTTATCTGTACCTTTTCCTCTCTCCTCAAATCCCAGACGGATTCAGCCTGGTCATCGTGTCCCTAAGGAAGACAGCCCTAAATTAGTTCCTGTTAAGATATGTGTCGCTCCATCCAGCTACTTCCTGAGCAGTTTCACGGGGGGGAGGCTGGGAAGAGCTAAGGGGTGGGCAGCAGCACCATCACATCTGCACTGGGGGCACTGGGGGCGCCTTCTATACGTCCTTGCACACAGGGTGGGAGGCTGCAGAGAGGAGGTCACCCCACGCTACCGTGAGCGAGTGAGGCCCACGGGTGGAAGCAGCTTGGCCTGCTCGAGGTCAGTTCCCTCATTAAGGACGATGTGGACACAGACACTGGGTGGACTTTACCTGTGCCGTTTCACACATTTCCCCACCCCGCCCTTCACCTAGACGACTCCTGCTCTCAGGGAGGGGGAGAGCTGTTCAGGCTCTGACACAATGCACAACCCAAAATGGCTTTTGAGAGGAAGTGATTTTACAGCTGGTCTTACATTTGAGAGGAAGTGACTGGCTTGCGTTTCTGCGAAGCTTACGGGGAGATCAGTCTTGAGGCCCGGCCTGGCTTAGATGATGTTGACGGGATTCTCTGTGGCAGCAGCTCCTCCTCCCCAGCGTCAAGACACTGAGGTAAAAAAGGCAGCTTCCCTTTAATTCCAGCAAAGAGTCAGAATCCACTCTCATTGCTCCTGATTGGTTCCACTGAGTCACGTGGCCTACCCTGGTCCATCCTGGGGGACGCTCTGATTGGCGGGCCTGGGTTACACTCACCACTCGGGTTGTCGGCCCACCAGATTCCAATCAGGAAGAGGCGCAGCCCTGATCCCCCTTACCTCCCGGCTTGTGTGCAGAATGGGAGCAGGTGGCGCTGCGCGAACACAGAACCCAAGGCTGTGTTCCGGGAGAGGGAAGCATGGCTGGAGCGTGCTGGCTGGAGTTGGAACCAGAGGAAGCCTGCTCTCCAGTGGTGCTGGAGTCAACCAAGAAACTAGTGCCAGAGACCAGCCCTCAAGGCCCAGTGAAGGCCCAGTGAAGAGCCGCCTTCACTTCCCAGCCTCCTTTCTACCTCCTTCTGCCACCAGTGCGTCCCAGTGGCTGAGGTCAGCCGCAAGGGAGGCTGGGAAGTATAGTTCCTGTGACACAGGTTCCCATAGAGGAGGAGGAGTGGGTCTGAGGGCCAGCCTGACAGTGGTGCATGGGTGGGCCCCCGAAGCAAGCTGGGTGCTTATCCTGGGTGAACAGTCAAGACAACGGCTCTTCCACGTTGGAGACCAAGTGTGTGCCAGGAGGTACTTTAGCATTTCCAAAGCTCATGCCCAAAATGCTGTTAAAGAGCAGAGCTGTTGTCCTCAACAAGTAGTGCAATTGGAAACATTTCTGTAAAACACAGAGGTTTCTAGAGAAATGTCTTTCTAAAGTGGCTCTGAAGAAGGCAGAGGCCCAAGCCGCTCCCTAAAGCACACAGCCAGCCTTGCCTCCCCTGGCCGTGACTTTGAGCTTGTCCCCATTAGGGTTCCACACCTCCCCTTCTCATCTCCTTCCCAGAGCAATTGAAAGAATGACAGCAAAGAGATTTCCAATTCAGCAATATATCTTGTTGATGAAATGGTGCAATGTTCTATAAATAACACTTTGCTGCCAGTGCTGGATGCCTGTGGCATGAAGAACCACACCTGCTGGGCATCTCAACGTCCCCCACCGAGCCACGGTCATGGTCCAGGACCCTCCGAGCCCCACAGCAAGGCAGACTGGCAAGAAAGGTAGAGGACTTGCTGGTCATACCAGGGCTACTGTGATATTTTCCGCCATCAGGAAGTGAAGTGACAAGCCATGAGTGGTGGAGCATGCCTGCAATCCTAGCACTCTGGGAGGCTGAAGCAGGAGAATTGAAATTTTAAGCCCAGCCTGGGCAACTTAGCAAAACCCTGTTTCAAAAAATTTTTTATTTTAAAAAGAGGCCTGTATACCAATAATGAATCCACCATGAATGAAATTAGGAAAACAATAGCATCAAGAAAAATTAAATATTCAGGAATTAACCTAACCAAAGAAGTGCAAGACCCCTACAGTGAAAATTACAGCACTCTGGAAAAGGAGATCAAAGAGGACGTCAGAAAATGGGAACACAGAATAGATGGAATCAATTGTCAAAATGACCCCACTCCCAAAACTTGTGTACAGATTTAATCCAATCCCAACCAAAACACCAAAAGGTTTCCTCACAGAGCTACATAAAACAATACTAAAAATCCTATGGAGCCAGAAGAGACCCAAAATAGCTAAAGCAATCCTAGGCAACAAGAGCAAATTAGGATGTATCACAATTTCAGATTTCAAGTTATATTACAAAACTAGAGTGATAAAAACAGCATGATACTGGCACAAAACCAGACATGCAGGTCAATAGAAAAGACGAGAGGATGCAGAAATAATCCCAGGTGCATTCTAGCCACTTGATCTTTGACAAAGGGGCCAAAAACTTACACTGGAGGAAAGATCACCTCTTTAGCAGATGGTGCTGGGAAAACTGCTATCCACATGCAGAAGATTAAAGCTAGACCCATATCCCTCACCATGTACTAAACTAAAATCAAAATGGAGCAAAGATCTAAATATTAAAACAGAAACACTTAAACTGCTGGAATATAAAACAGGTAAAACTCTTGAAGTCAGGTGGGTGGGCAAGAACTTTCTGAATAGAAAACCCCAATTCCACAAAAAAGAACATGGAGAATCAACAAATGGGATCATATCAAATTAAAAAGCTTCTGCAGAGCAAAAGAAAAAAATCATCAAAGTGAAGAGACAATGTACAGAATGGGAAAAATACTTTGCCAGCTATTCCTCAGACAGGATTAATATCTAGAATACATGAAAAACTCAAATAGTAGATCCAACAAAATAAAACACCCAATCAAAATGTTGGGCAAATGAAATGAATAGACACTTCTTAGAAGTGCAAACATCTAGTAAGCACTTAAAAATACATTTAACATTGCTGGCCATTAAAGAAATGCAAAGAGAAAGAATGGCTAGCAAGAAATCAAATAATAATAAATGCTGGTGAGGCTGTATAGGGAAAAGAAATTGTCCTGTGGTGTTGGTGGAAATGTAAACGAGTATAACCATTGTGGAAATTCCTCAAAAAACTAAAAATAGAAATTCCATTAGACCTAGCTGTTCCCCTACTAGGTACCTTCCCAAAAAAGAGTTAAAAATATCATATTACAATGATACATACACACTCATGTATATAGTGGCACCATTTATAATAGCAAAATCTTGGAAGCACCCCATAGGCCCATCAACAGAAGAATGGATAAAGAAAATGCGGTGTTTACACACTGTGGAATACTGCTGTGCTATAAAGAAGGATACATCTGAGGCATTTGAGACCATAATGCTAAGTGAAATAAATCAGACATGCACGTTTAAATATTCTGTGGTTTCTCTTATATGAGAAACCCAAAGTGTCACTAAATTAAAAGAGCAAAGTAAAAGAGATAATAGGAAACAGAGAGATAGAGCTTTTGCAAAAGAGAAAAGAACCAAGAGATGGGCAGAAGTGGGAAAGGAAGGGAAAGAGGACATAAAGAATTAAGACCTGTCATGTCCACGAACCACCCACTCATGATGAGTGCATTCATCATGCATCACAAGCAGGTACTAATAAAACATACATAAATTAAAGCAAAACTATGGAAAGAGAGGCTGCAGATATACAGATGTAACTCAGTGTGAAGGCTCCAGTGAGAGAGAGAGAGAGAGAGAGAGAGAAAGAGAGGGCACGCACAGCACTGGTCCCCATCAGGAGAAGGGTGGTTTGTGAAGGGTGCATGGTGGACACTTGAGCCTCTTGCACCATCTGCTCATCTCTGCAAAGGATTCAGAAACAGAGGCGATCCAGTGTTTCCAGGAAACCATGCTCTGGTGAAGAGACCAGAGATCCAGGACAAACAGGCAGCTCTGCGCTCTGCTCTGGTCCTCACCACACGGCGGGTGTGCTCTCTGATGCCAAGCCTGGAGCCAGGTCAGTTGCTGAGCAGCTGGCCATGAGGAGCTGGCCAGTGAGCCTGGGGCCCAAGTCTTTCAGGGCAAGTCCAGAGGGGCAGCCTGGCAAATCTGAAAGGAATGTCAAGGCTGCAAGTACAGCAGCACCACTGACCAGAGCACAGGCCTCTGCAGACCCAGACTGAAAACAGAGGGTACAACAAGCAGGGAGAGCAGCAACATTGGCCTCTTAGGAAAACAACTGAGCAAACAAGCACTACGACTTGAACAAGGAACAGATCTGTCCTTCCCGCTGGGCATATGGCCGTCACCGACTTGGCCCAGACTCGCCCAGCCTTGTGGGGCGGCCAGACCTGGGAATGGATGGTTTCCTTGTTGCTTCCTCCATGTCCCCACCTGCCTGTGCCCTGCAAGCAGGAGAGTCTGTGACTGCACCAGACCTCACCTCTTCCTTGAGGGGAGTCAGGGTCCCAGGCCGGCCTCCCACTGCCCGACCCAACATGTCACCTTATTGGCCAACTTCGAGTCCATCTTGCTCCTGGTTCTACCTCGCCTGGTACTGGCTGCTGTCCCTCACATGCCAGGGCAGTGTTCTCCAGCAGTCCGTGCTCCTCACTCCCCCCTCCCCAGCTCAGTAGCTCCACCCCAGGGCTTCACCCCACCCCCGCCCCTTGGCTCCTCGAAAGCCCCCACTCCTTGTCCTCAAGGGTCTGTGTAAATGTCCCCTCCTTGATCTGTGTAAATGTCCCTGGCCTCCCAGCGGAAGTCAGAGGCCAACTCTTTCATTCATGCATCTACTACAATTGGAGAGCAGGTACTGCAGGCACCCCCTGAGACTGACATTCTTTCTTCTGCCCTTCCATGCAAAAGCAAGCGTTGCTAAGGAGGGTGAGGCTCTCATCAGGGTGGCCCCACAGGAAGATGCATTGCTCCCATGCCACCCTCCAACCTGGTCTGGGGCAGCCGGAACAGGGTAGCAGCCATTCTCAGGCCTCCCGCACTTCCCCAGGGACTCACCAGGGATGTGGAGGGTCGTGCACCAAGCCCTGCTCTGAAGTTTCACCAGACGCTTTTCAGAGGCCACATCTGGCCTCCACGCTCGGCCTTCATATGATCACAACAGATCACCACAGAGACAGACCGGCTCTCCGGGAAGATATCTGGAGAAGGGGTGGGGATGGGGTGGGAAGGACAAATGAAGCCAGCAGGGGCCAGGCCTCTGGCATGGGACATTAGAGGGAGGTGGCCGCTCTCCCAGAGGCCTCGGAAGGGCACCAGTCCTGTGTGCCTCGTCTTGCTGTGAACAGACACAGGCTAGAGGGAGCAGAGCCTCTCCCTCCCATGGAGGCAGCTCTCTGTTCCAACAAGACGAAAGGGTGAAAGGACCGTGTGGATTGCAAAAAAAACACAAACAGCTATCCTGCCACAGCATGGATGCCTTTCCTGCCACGGAGTTATACACGTAACACTGGCTACAAGGATAGATTTTAAATTACACGTATTTTACCACAATTTTAAAAAAACCTGAATGCCAAAATATAAAAATCTATAGATCTATAAATATCTTAAGTGAGGTGGAGTGAAAAATGTTTGAAAATATTACCGGCGATTTTTATTTTTGTTACACAAAATGTAAATTTCCCATAAAAAGGCACTTCCATAGCATTAGAAAAGTTCTAAACACACACTGGTTTTGTAGACAGATTTCAGGATTCTTTATAACTTCATTAACAACCAGATTCTGTGTGGTAACTATAAACCTGTATATAGATCATGAAAAGCTCAAAAATACGAAGAAATAGCTCTTGGGAGCCGCGAGAATCGGCCAGCACTCACCGAGCAGCCCTGCCACCGTCCTCTGTTCCTCCCTCAGGCCGCGGAGGGAGCTCGGTCCCCAGCACCTGCTCTGGCTTCCGGGCACAGCCCAGCAGTGGCCGCTAGGGACAGGTCCTCGTGGGGCTTCCATCCTGAGACAAATGCCATTGCGTTTCCTGCTGAGCCACAGTTCGGTTGGCAGGGGGTGAGCGACGCGGTGACCGGCCGCAGGGTGATTTCAGATGGGTACAGGGAGACCCTCCCTGGGGGGATGCGTTCAAGCCCAGACCCGTGGAGAGCCGCTGTGAGCCCCCCTGGGGTCAGGCATCACCTACAGGGGCACAGCACACCCGCGGAGGTCCTGGGGCAGAACCCAGAGGAGGCACACGGGGCTGCGGGGAGGTTGAGGGAGATCGGAGAGTCTGGGGCTCGCAGGAACTCAGAGCAAGCTGGGACTCGGAAGCTTGGGACCGCGGGCAGCAAGGCCAGTGGGCAGGGAGCTGAGTTCTGACCCTCGCCTCGCCTCTTCCCAGCGACCTCACCTGCTCCCCCGCCCAAGGCTCCAGGGGTCTGAGTCCTACTGAGGACCGAGGTCTGGGCCCACACACTGGCCCGCTCCTCCCCGCCTGAGCAGTTCTCCTGCCACACTCGTGTTAGGAAGCAGCAGGGTCCAGCGGCCAACCTGTGTGAAGCCCAGCGGTGGGAAGCGCCCCGGGAGTAGACAGGGTGCTCCGGGCTCCACACACTGGGCACCGGTCTCAGTTCCCTCACTTCTTAATCCAGCGACCTGAACACTGCATGACACCACATTAGCCTGGCTTTCCTCAGCTGTGAAATAGGCACCAGAAAGCCTGCTCAGTGTCACGGGAGCTCCATGGGAGCAGGAATGCAAGCTCATCTTGTGCTGCCTTGGCAGAGGGCTCCTCCAAAGGCACAGCCACTGAGAGATTTGCTGTAGGATTGAATAGGCCACCGTCCATCAAAACTCTAAGGGCCAGGAGTGCCCTGATCTATTTAATGCCACCATAAAAGTCCATAATTAAGTCAGCCAACAAATATCAGTGGGGCACCTACAGGGTCCTGCCTTGAACTACGCACTGGGTGGTGGAAGTCATGACCCAGGCAGCAGGAATCACGGCCATTCGTGACTGTTGGCTTTTAATGGCTTAAAACAAACTTTTTGTGTGTTAGTGGTACTGTGAAGTGCATTATCGTCAACCCCAGGCATCCACTTACAGATACAAGGTGCACGATCTAATTAAATCATGCTGATGCCCTATCCGCTCTGCCCCCTGCTGTTCACTGCTCTTCATTATCACGTGCCCTCCCCAGGAAGCCATTTTCAACTCCCACCTCCCGTGATGTTTCACTTCTTGTTCCGCTCACCTGGTGGCAGCCTTACCTTCTTGAGGAGGGGTCCCTTTCCAGAAGACACCCACAAGAGGGGCTTCACCTTGGGCAGAGGTGGAACCACTGGTAGGAGGAAGGGAGTAGGTAACACAACTGCTTCTGAATGGGCTCATCAAAGGCATCAGAGTGGCAGGTTGACACAGGGAACAGCACTGTGCAGCCCTAGGCACCCTCCCCTTGCCGTCAGCCTGCCCTGCACTGACAAACCTGGATCCGCTGGCCTGGCAAGCTGAAGGTCGTAGGGCTGCGCTCAGGAGAGACGCTTCCAGGTGCAGAGGGCAGAGTGCAACCCCAATCCCCAGAAGCCGGGGTTCTAAAAGTTCCTTAGCAGTACAGGATGATACCCACTTAGGGTGACAGTGTCAGGCCACAGGCCGCGGAAGCCAGTGTAGAGCCAGCATGGTCTGCGGTCAGGGCTGGGACACCGTGCAGTGAGGAAAGCACTATGCCTTCTTGTCCTAGCTCTTCAACTTACTATGTGACTTTGGGCAAGTTCATTTACTGCCTCGGTGGTTTCCCCATCTCCAAATTATAGCTCTTATGCTACCTACATCCTAGGGTCAGTATGAAGATTTAATGGGTTAACATGTATAAAGTGCTCCGTGCCCCACACATTTCAAAGGCTATAGGAATGGTTGCTTTTATTATGTTCAGAGAAGTCCTCATGAAGAACTGAGCACTGAGATCAGGCAGATTTGCAAGAGTTGACCAGATAAGGGAGTAGGGAAGGGTGTTCTGGGCAGAGGGAGCAGCATTTGCAAAGGCTGGGTACAAGGAAGTGTGGTCTGTTGGAGGAGCCAAAAGGAGGCCAGAAAGCATGGATCAGGGAGGCCAGAGCAGGATGAGAGACAAAGAAGTTGGTTAGGGCCATGGGAGAGCCTGGGGTTGCATGAGGACCTAGAACATGGCCCTGAAGAGCCATGGAGGGCTTGAAGTAAGGTTCACCAATTGTCCCTCTGGCTAATCCATGGAGGATGGCTTAACAGGGAGGGAAGGCAAGGAGACTATGGGAGACTGATGCCAGAAATGATGTTGGTCTAGTCTGAGGAGGTGCTAGTGGACACAGGAAGGCAGGTGGATTCCAGAGACAGTGAGTACTGGAAACTCCTGCAATGAGGTTCCAGTATCTTGCCCAGTATATGATGGAGGCCTGAGAAAAAAAACTAAAGGACAGAGAACTAACAGAGAGAAAGCAGGGTGCCAGGACAACCAATGCCAGTGCAACCAAGAAAGGCCCTGGCCAGTCCCAGGCACTGACTTCTATTGGCAATCAATTGGGGTAAAGGCGAGCTACATGCAAGTGCAGCTAGGTGTGGTTTGTATGGAAATTAATGTAAAGGAGGCTCACAAAGGACAAGACAAAGCATTCTCGAATTACAAACAGAATAGACAAAATGTATGGTCAGAATTAGAACACTGTCCTTCCAGTCTGAAGGTTTTAGTTGTGGGAATGGAATGTGGATGCGAGTTACTCTGACCTCGGCATGTAGGCTTCAGCTAGACTCACTGCTCAAAGCAAGTCAATTGTGGGGTTAGCTCTTCACAGCCTGCTTTGGGCATAATCAATATTACAGTCCCCTGCATCAAGGAAATAGAAAAGCAGGATTTGGTGAATGATCTGGAATGTAGCACGAATAAGACTGGAAATTAGCAATAATGCCAAGGTGGGGTACCTACTCAGGAAACTAGGTAGATGCTTTACATGAGAGCTGGGAGAAAATATCCTTGGAGGGGACATTATGGGTCCTGGTCCTGTTCTAGTCATGTGACATCCGATGAGAGAAATCAATTGGTGATCAAAAACGGAGATTTTGAACTTGGCGAGTGGCCAGTACAATGCACCAGCTATGGAAATCCTACACAGTGTAGGACCTTTATTGAGGGCATTGGGAATCAACTTTGATACACCAGCATCTGCTGAACACCAGGCCTGAGAGGGTACTAGCATTTCAGAGGTGAATGAGCATTGTCCCGGCCCCAGGGAGTAACAATCCCATTGACCCTGCAGTCACTCTCAATCTGCCTTGATGGTGCAGAATATCTGTTCACCAAAAAACTCCTAGTTCAAGTCCCAAGAGTTTGCCTGCAGAATGCCAAGAGACTTTCTTCACTCCCTTATTAGGACAGACAGATTTCGTTAGCATGCCCACAACCCGAAAGCTCTGGCTCCCCCACTGCCTCCCCTCAAGAAGCAGAGGATGATTATTAAAAGTTACAAGTGCTCCCCTCCACACTCCATCTCCCAAACTTCATTTCGTGACGGCTGCTAACATCAATAATGTCAGAAAGGATAATCAAGTTTGCATAATGCAACAGTTCTCTCAGGATTCCTCTGCACAAGCACCCCCCCCACCGGCCTTAAACACAGGGCACAGATCACAGATTACGGAGAAAGCCCTGGGTGGCAGAACACAAGTCCCTCATCCCAGCCCCCATTTGCAACTTCTGGGAGGTAGCTTTGGCCAGGTGGGCTGACTCCTGGACCCAGAGTGACCCATTTAACAAGAGGACCCGGGCAAATCAATCAGTCATCCTGTACTTCAACTTCCTCTGCCTCAAAGTGGAGATAATTTCAGGGTACTCAAAGAGACTGAGATGTTGGGTGTCACATACCTATCATATTAGGGTTCAAAGAATAAATAATATAGAAAGAGTTCATTAAACTGCCTTGTCAATTTATCTATTAGCGTTCATCATCAACTGTCTAGTTAAGAAATAACCATAATGGTCAGGAAAAATAGAGCAACATAGGATGACTGGCTTCTGGTATATCCCAATATGAACCCTAGATAAAATTTTTTAAAATTTAAAAATCAATGTCATGACCACCGAAGTCTGATCCCCGGCACCAAAAAAAAAAAAAAAAAAAATGACACATGTGGGAAATTAAGTGAACAATACATTTAAAAAGCTCTTGTTGTTTCTCATAAATGTTTATTTATGATGTTATTATTTGGAATTTATTGCAAATTGATAGGTTGGACTCTATCCTGTTTACATCCAGTGAAATATAGGGAACTGAAAGGACATAAATGATAAGACAGCATAGATGAGAAAATGTTCATGAACTCTGCAATTTTCCAGCAGGGCTGTGATCTATCAGGTGCTCTTCACACCCAGCCCACTTCCCTTCCACCCCTTGCCTCTCTGCTGTTCTTGTCACTCTTATTGATCCATCCAGAGTCTTATTCATTAGTTCTTCTGGGAGATATGCATGACTATGTCTGCTACATCCCCATGTGCCCAGCGAATGCTCCTGTGAAGTCTTTCAACAAGTAAATGAAACAACTGATGAAACAGGAACACTTAATAGTTATTGAATGGTTGAACGTTCAAGACAAGGAACCCAGAACCCTATGCCAAACAGATAAAGCACAACCTAAGGATCCAGACATTGCAAAAATCCATAGTCTGGGAAAGACTCCAAGGAGAAAAGACTTATAAAAGGCTTCTCTGAGGTATAACCACTGCCTCTGTGATAAAATAGCTGGTTTTCAGGGGACGTTGAAAACTGTTGTAAACTTTGTTTACATGTCCAATTCCATGCCAGTGCCCTGGGTAGCCCAGTTTGCACAAGATAACACTCAAGGAAGCTCACTGCAGCCTCTGAAAGACATTAGCAACCAACTGCTGTCTGCTCACTTCTCTCCACACATGTAGGTGGGGCTCCCACGGCTAACTCACAGAGCCACTTGTCCAGATTCTCTTTTCTCCCCAGTTATTTCCAGATCCTCTCTCTTCCTCCTCCTCCTTCAACCCCACCCCTTCACCATATTTGGTCTCTGCCACATTCCTATGTTTCCTCCCCACATCATCTATAACCCAGACTTCCCAGGATGAAGGGGAATAAGGACCTTGGCCCCACCTGCCGCCTTTGCTTGCCTGTTCCTCCTCTGGGTCCTGACTCCACAGCTCTGCCCTGAGTCTTGGGAGGGAAGAACGTGGGCTGGTGAGAGCGCACCCCTCTTCCTGGTTGGAGAAACTAGCAAGGAGGGAGTCTGAGCGTGCTCACCACCATCAGACATGACCCACTGTCCTTCCTGCCTCTGCCTCCCAGCATTTTGCAGTTGACAAAGAAGTTTCCTTTCCATCATTGGTATGTTCCCTGCCCAGCCTGGGAGGTAATTCGCCTTCTCCTCTGCCCCCACCTTTTCTATTTTTATCTTTGTCCAGGGGTAAGAGAAGTAACAACAAAGGTCGCACGGCCAGTAGAGGCCAGAACTGAGCCTAGCGCCTGGCCCAGGACCCGAGCTCACCTACCTGCTTGCTGGTGCTGATGTGCTGCCCACCAGGGCGCTGATGCTACTACAGCCAGCCTGCTTTACAGACGAGAAAACAGAGACTTGGAAACATGCAGTCACTTGCCCAAGGCCTCCTGACCAAGAAGGGCAGATCAGGCGTTGACCCTGGCCTGATGAACTATAAACTGCACGTCCTTACCCGCGATGTCTGCCTCCTCTGTGCGAGACGCGCAGCTCCTGGTCAAAGGAACAACTCCCCGCCTGCCTCCTCTGTCTGTTCTCTGCTTTGGGCAGAGTTCACTCTCGAAATTAGGACCACAAAATGTCCTTTGTCCCTTTCTTAGCACCTCCTTCCTTCCGCGGAGGCAGCCAGAGGACGGTGGGCTGGGCTCTCTGCAGGCACTGCCCACCCACCATAGCCCACATCTCGGCCCGCAGGGGCCTGTGAGGGCGGGACCTCGAGCCTGCCTGGGGGGAGCTGTGGGCGCCACGCCCTGGTGAAGCTCCAGGCCGGGAGCAGCCGACGGCCCCTGTGTTGATCTGCTTTTACGGTCTCACGCATGGTCTCGAGGTCTTTGGGGAATTTTCTTTGATTAGGGGAAGAAAACCAAGCAAGACCGGTTTTCCCTCATCCCCACACCACGTTCCTCTCAATTTAATGAGCTTGGATTTGGGGGGCGGTCGACACCCCGCTCCTCCCGGGTCCCCTGAGGGCCCTGGGCACTGCGCACCCCCTGAGATAGATTCAGCCCTCTGCAGGGAGCGCACATGAAGCTGGGAAGCCAAGTGAGGACAAGGAGAGCCTGCCAGGAGAGGCCCGCGTCGCAGCGCCCCACCAAATCCTCACCTGCCACGGGCAGCAAACCGGTTGCTCTAGATGGGGCTGCGCCTCTCCGGTGCACCCCAAAGCGTTCACTCACGCTTCCATTCTGGGGCCTCACGGACGCCTCATACTCCCTGCCACCCTTTCGTCTTGCCAATGCCCATTGTACTAAAATCTCTCTGAAGTGTCAAGAAAGGGTTTTTTTCCAATCAAAAGGGAAGAAATCTAACATCTTAAGTCTAGATGCCGCCTTGTAGGTCACCTGGTGCACACCCTTGACTGCAGATGGGGCCATTTTTAACTGATCCAGACAAATAGAAGCTTTTTCTACACATTTGCTTAAAAAGGACATTTCTTTTTCTTTTGTGGTTTAGGAAGAAGCTAATTTTATCACATCAGAAGAGATATTAAAAGGGCCAAGGAATATGCAGCCCAATGCGCCAATTATGCCTTTGTGGACGTGCAGGTGACTGCGTAATGAGGGGGTCGTTTCAGAGGCGGCTCTCTGGGTTGAGTCCTCACTGGGCCCATGGGGTCAGCCTTTCTTGTTCTGCATTTTGCACATTGGACATGGATATTCTCCCTGTGCGGACAGGGACCTAAAGGCATGCTGAGCAAATTGGGACAGATGACTTAAATTGATCTAAAAATGGTAATTCTGAGAGCAATTTAGCTTCCTGATCAAAAGATCAACTTGGAAACAGGTGAGTGACAGTCACTGCAGCCAACAGCCCCGACTTTCAAAGATTTTTATCTTACTAGAAAGAGAAACCAATAAGAAGAGGAAAATGACACGGGAGCTTCCGGCCAATAGATGAGAGAGGCACAGGGCAAGGGGACCAGGGCTGCCAAGCCCCCCGAAGAGCAAAGGACACCCCGAGGCTGGAGGTGGTGGAGGAGGAGCATCCCCACCCTGAGGGCCTGCCGCCCTGGGCTCCAGCCTCAGAGAGGAGAGCAGCAGGAAGGCAAGCCAAGCCCCTCAGAGAGGCAGATCGAAGGGCAGACTAAGCCAGCTGGCCTTCCACTGAGCACGGACAAGCAGACCTTCCTCAGACCCTGTTCTCTCAGGCGAAGGTGACTCCCAGGGGCATCAGGCCTGGTCTAGAGACCATTTGGGTTGTCCTTGGGGACAGGGTCCTGCTGGCATCTGGCCCATACAGAGACCAGAGATACCATCCACACCTACGTGCACAGCAGCACTCCACAAAGCATGGTGCTGCCCCACACATCACCGACCCAGGGCCTTCAGAGCTTTCTGTGGCCCTTGCAGGCACAGACTGCACTGGTGTCAGAGCCTGTGACTGAGGAGTGACCCCTGCCCTGTGGGCAGTGTCAGGCCGAGGTCTGGGAGGCCACGGCCAGCTGCGAATGGACACAGCAGCAAGAAGGGGAGGGAGAAGGCCAGGGCCCTGCTCCCGCCATGCAGGGCAGAGACTGCACTGCCTCAGCAAGGACACAGCCAAGCAGGGAAGCAGCCGCCATGCTGGGGCACAATGTTCTCCTGGATGCCGGCTTCAGTGACACCATTATCTGATTTGCTGTGTTGCACATCTGAAATGTAATGAAATTGGACAAATGTGCCTGGGGAAGCATGTGGGAGGCAGGGCAGGGGTGCCGCATACATAATCAAGACAGGCAGGGAGCTCTCCCAGATGTGCAGTTGTTTGATTAAACCTAATCACTGCCGGAAGAAGCAGGCAGAACTGATTGGCCTTGTTCCTGTGCAAAGGGCCCTCAAAGTGGTTCCTCGGAGGCTCAGCCTCCCTGCTGCAGGGCCTGCTTGGTTTAAAACACGGCCTCCGGGCTCAAGAGCTGCACAAGTATTTGCGTTAGGAGAAACGAAGGGCATTCGAGAGCCCCTTCATTAACTGGCTGCAAGGCCTGAGCCACCCAGCCGCCAGCCAGCACAGGGCACCAGAGGGCAGGGCAGCAGGGGACCTGCTGGGCACCACACTGAAAAACTCACAAGCACTGTTGTCCCAGCCAGTGTAGCCGCCTTCATCCTGTAGGTATCAAGCTGAAATTCCCCACCACGAAGAATCCGCCGCTCCAGCAGGCTTCCGGCTTCCAGAGACTGACTTGGCCGTGCTTTGCCTGCACGTGGGGCACACACTCCATCTGGGCCCCACTGCCCTAGGGTTAAACAGTCACAGCAAGATGAACACAACCCTGGGCCCTGTTCCGACAAACAACAGAAAACAAAGGTGTGCGTGTCTGACCCTAAATGATACCGAGTCCTTCCCCTTATTCGGATATTTAAGTGCAATGAATATCCTATATGCTTTTACCCAATTTGGTATTCTAAGAAATATTATTATGCTCATTTTACAAGTGAGAAAACTGAGGCTTGGAGGAGCTAGCTGGCTATATTGGTGGGGGTTTCTGTCACTGGGACAAAATGCCCAATGCCACAACAGGAAGGAGGACAGCTTTACTTTGGTGAGGGCCTCAGGTGTCGGCCCGTGCTCTGCTGGCTCCTAGGCGGAAGCATCGTGGCCAAAGAGATCCAGAGCAAAGCTGCTCAGGTCACGGCAGCTGAGAAACAGGGCAGAGTGACAGGGAGGAAGGAGAGTGGGAGCACACAGGGACCAAACGTGGGGCCTCCACGGCCACCCAGACACAGCCACAAGTGGCTCCAGTGGTCCCTCGGCTGGCTCCCAAGCCAGTGGAGCTGACACAATCAGCGTAAAGTCCCACTGGCCTTCCAGGGTCACACTGCTAAGCCACCAGCCAAACATTGAGAGCTCGAGTCCACAATGCTTCAGGAAGGAAGAGCACGTAGAATTTCAACCACTGTCCATGCAGCACGCGTTCCGTGTGTGCCCTGCCCATGTGCGGGCCAAGCTGCTGAGAAATGGGGAGGAAGAGACGCTGCCCTTTCACACATTCCCTAACCCGGCCTCGCAGGGAAACTGAGGGTGAGAAGCCAGGAAGAGCGGGCGAGGCCAGGGGCTCCAGGCTTGTGGACCCAGATCTGCAGCATCCACATTACCCAGGGACTCGCTAGAGATGCGCCTCCTGAGCCCGAAGCTCTGGGGTGGGGCTGTACCCACCCCCCCAGTCCTCCAGGTGACTCCAAAGACTCTCAAGCTCTGGAACCACTGCTTTAGACAAAAACAAACAAAAAACCAAGACAAAGAGAAATGAGAGGTCAGTCAGTACATCACTGAGACAACCGTGTCTACGATATGCTTTTAAATTAAGTCTATCAGTACAAGTTAGCTGTACATAAGGATCACATTCATTGTGGGGAATTTGTGCCTGTACATGGTATATCCTGATTCGTTTTTCTCACTCCCCTCCCCTCCCTCCAACCCCTTCCCCTCCTTATCGACAAAGCTTTATTTCCATTTTATCCTTCTTTTCTCACTTTTTTTCTTTTCTCTTCCTTCCTTTCCCCCTCCTCCCTCCCTAGTTCCCCTTTCCTTTTGAACAATTGCTTCCTATTTCACAATATCTATTATACATTCTGGTCCTTATTTACACTTTCAGTTTCTCACACCAGAGAGAAAATGAGATATTTACACATGTGTGTCTGATTTATTTCACTTAAGGGTATGGTCTCCAGGTTTGTCCACTTAGCTATAAATGTCTCAAGTTTATCCTTCTTTATGGCTGAGTAGTACTCCACTGAATAAAAAAGACACATCTTCTTTATCCATTTATTGGTTGATGGGCATGTAGGCTGTTTCCAAGATTTAGCTATTACAAGCAGTGCCACTATAAACATGGGTGTGCATATATCACTGTAGTATGATGCTTTTAATTTGGGGGGGAAGATACCCAGCAGGGGAATAGCTGGGTCAAATGGGACTTCTAATCCTAGTTTTTTGAGAAATCTCCACACTGATTTCCACAGTGGTTGCACCAGTCTACACTCCCACCAGCAGTGGAGCAGGGTTCCTCTTTCTCCACAGCCCCGCCAGCATTTGTTATTGGTTGATTTCTTGACAGCAGCCATTCTTTCTGGGATGAGGTGGAATCTCATTGTTGTTTTCATTTACATCTCTCAAATGACCAGTGATGTCGAGCATTTTTTCATATATTTATTTGCCATTTGTACTTCTTCATCTGAGAAGTGTCTATTCATCTCAGATGCCCATTTTTGGGTTAAGTCTTTAAATTTCGGGGGTCTGATTTTTTTCACTTCTTTATGTTTGGTTGTTTGCTTGCTTGTTTGCTGTATTTTTGTCAGATTATAAGCACCACAGGCTGGCACCATCTCTGGTGCATAGTAAACGTTCTGTAAATAATCATTAAATGAATGCATATGTGCAAGAAGGTGGCATAATCAGGATCCACACCCATCTCCTAACTTCCAGTCAGTATTTTCTGTTGTACACACTAACAAATTAGCAGAACGAGGCAGTGAGACAATTCTTCCTTCTGCGGAAGGGGTCTGTCCTGTACGCTGTGTAGTCACAGCAGTCACTGTTCTCTGCTCATCAGAAGCTGACCACACAACTCTCCCCCTCCGTGGCCAGGCGCCACTATCAAACTGTCTGCACACATTGCCAAATGTCCCCGCGATGCAAAATTGCCCCCCATTGAGAGCCACTGACCACAGGAATCCACAGAGAAGCAAACTCAGCCTCCCACTGTGCACAGGGATGGGGTCAAGGGTCAGGTGCAGCGCTTCAACCTGTGGGCAAGTAAGAGGGGTGTGAAGGTTGGCATGAGCCGTGGGTGTCAGGAGAAGAAGGGGCCACAGGAGCATGTGTCAGGCGAAGCTACAGGAGTGGGAGCCAGCCCAAAGAGCAGCCTGGGGCTCAGCGTTGGGAGGCCAAGCACAACCAAAGACAGACACCCACAGGGCCCCAGCTCCTTCAGGAAGCTATTTCCACCCCAGTTGGGAACTATGGAAGCCAAGGGGTTTCCCCCAAGGCCAGGGCTCCACACCCAGGCAGGGTACAGAGGATTTGGAGGGGACCAGCCCAGGCCCAGGGTCAGGGATGGTGACATGTTGGCTGGCACATGCTGAAGCCCTGCTGTGTCCCAGCACAGCGTCAAATCAGTGCACCAAAAGGTCAGCAGAAGCAGCAGAAACACAGCAGGAGACTCCGAGGCCTCCTGAGAACTTAATTGAGACATTGATAAAAATTTTAAAAGGCTGCAGAGGATGTAATCGAGCCGTAAGTGAGGTGTGGCCCACATCACAATCGCCAGCAGGGAGACGCAGAAGGCCTCTCGCTGTCCTGCACTCACAGCAGGCCTTTCTGTACAGCAAGTACTGTTCTGGGCTGCCAAGTCGTGTGAAGCCTCTCTCCCTTCGCCCTTTCTTCTCCTCTCCCTCCCTTCACAGTGGCAACCTGATTCCTAAAGGCGATGGATATCCCTCCCCTTTGTGCTTTTGGTAATACATGGCATATATCATCAACCCTTCAGCTAGGAAAATCATGTAGAGAATTGTCTCCCACTATCTTTACACAAATCATTCCATGATAAACATGTTCTCATTCACTTTAGATTTCCCTCACCCTAAGATGGCTACTATACATAATAGCTCCCATCTTCCCATAATGCTCTGCTCCCTACCTAAAGCCACCCCAAGATGGCTTCTCCCACCAAGGGATGACCTTCTTCTTCCCAACATGCCCCTATTCCCATCAAAAGTAACCTAATACTTGCTCTCCTTCTAGCAATTAGTGATGTCACCAGCTCCTCCAGTCCCTAGCCACTACGTCACCCGATCCCACCCCAGCTCCTATAAGAAGTGCTCTCCGTGCCAGCCATATTGCTTTTGTCTCCCCTTTGTTCAGAGGCAGCCCAGGAGATCGTTCCCTGCAATAAAGGCTTGTTGTGGCCTGGTCTGGTCTTGGTTTTGGCTTTTACCTGACACAGAGTAGTCAGTTTACATAAATCACCTCATCACATCCTCTACTGAGAGCATTTAAGTCACTTCCAAGTAATTAACCAATGTAAACACAATTGTAATGAAAATTCCAGCACATACCTTGTGGTACAATCTTAAGAGAGTTCCACTAGGGTCCACCTCTAGGACTAGGGCTATGGGGCCCAGGCCGGAAATCTTTGGACTTCACTGGATATTATCATCCCACTGTCCAAAGTGACTGAAACAGTTTGCACTTGCAATCACACTGCAGTATGAGTGACTGTCTGCCAGAGTCTTAGTCTCCCAAATCTTCAGGGAACTGAGTATTTCTGTACAACCCCAGCACATGGAGAAAGACAAAAAGTCACTATTTTTATGAAGCCAGCATAACCTGCATGCCAGCGCCTGACGCAGACCCCTCCAGAAAAGGCAATTCGAGGTTTACATAAAAGTCTGGAAGAGGGCTGGGGATTTAGCTCAGTGGTTCCACCACCTTCCTCAAAAGCGCAAAGTCCCAAGTTCGATCCCTGGTACCAAAAAGAAAAAAGTCTGGAAGAAGGTGCTAGCAAATAGAAGCAAATTTACATCATGGTGCTGAGTAACTGATTGACACAGGCAGGCCAGGAGCATTCAGTCTGGGAAAATGTGAAAATACCTTCGCATTATTGATGGGACAAAGGAAAGAGAAACGTACAGTCAATTCTTTTCTTATAGCCCTTAAAGACAGTTAGTAAAATTTAATATCCATTTCTGACTCTGGAGAATGGTGGTTATCCCCTTACAGGATCTTTAAAATTACATATTTCAATTCAAAAATTACCATCATAGTTAACTGTAAAAATACTAGAAGCATCCTACTACAAACACAATTTAACAGTGTTTTTCATCGCTACTGTAAAATATTATTCTGGAAGTGCTGAGCAAAGCAAGTACACAGGAATATAAAAGCAGTCATGAACAGAGAAAGGGATAAAACAATCATAATTTGTACCCCCCAATACCCAAAATAATAGAAAAACATTAAAACAAATGTTCAGAAATATGACCAGATGTAAATAACTAATGGTTTTCTCATGTGTAAATTATGACAAGTTAGAAAATACGTAAATTGAAAAATCATTTGTAATAAGACCAAGCCCTAAAACTCCTAGAAATAAACTTAACAAGAATGTACAAAGCATGTATGAAGCTAAAGACAAGATCAAACAGAGATCATTTTAAGAGATTTCAGAAAGTGGAGATGCAAGTCTTTTTTATTGAATAAAAAGTCTCCGGACAATTAAAATATAATTTTCTTAAGTCAGCCAATAAATTTAATATATCAACGTAGAATATATTTTAACTTGAAAAAAAGAATGATTCTAAAATTTATCTGGAATAAAGAACATCATGGCCCATGAAAATTATTTAAAAGGGTGGCACTGAGGAATTGTCTTGTCAGATACTAAAAATGTACTAACTGGTAACAATTCAGTAAAACAATGCAGTTTGGCAAAGGATCAAAAGATAGTGCAAATGAAATTAAGTTACATAAATAAACCCAAATATACAGAATTTTTAGGGTATAATATAGCACAGTGGTCATTTCTAATAAGTGAGAATATTAAATGGAACATCCGAATAGCCATTTGGAAAATATAAGCCTGGATGCAAATCTATTCCCTACAACAAAGTGAATTTCTAAAATAAGAAAGGTTTACATGAAAAGAAAAACAAAACAAAAGCAAAACCAAAACTGCTAAAAGGAAATCTGCAACAATATTTGTATAATTCTAAAGTAAGGTTGGTTCACACTTCTAAACACGTAACATCAGGAAACATGAAATAAGACATAAATTGAGCAACATAAAGATTATGACATTAATGGCTTTAAACACCATTAATGCAATCAAACATCAACAATTTCATAATTCTATCACAAAGGGTTATTATACCCAGTGTAAAAAAGAGCTCTTACAAATCAATAAGAAATCAATACAGCAATCAACAAATTGGCAAAGGATCTGGACAGTCATGTCACCTAAAGAAGAAATGCAAAAGATTAATGGGTATCTTGAAGCCCATTATCAATCAAATAAGTAAGAATGAAATAGCATTTTCACCTATCAGACTCGCTAATGTAGCTGAAAGCTTGTGCTAGCAAGCACTTAGCAAACAAGCATTCACGTGCCATCTCAGAGCAAATGCAAAGTAATACATTGCCTGTGGAAGGCAGTGTCCTTTTTTGTATAAAAATGTAAAATGCTCATACCTTTAGTCCCAACAATTCTATAGCCAAGAATTTATCCTAAAGAAACTATTTTAGAAGTGAGAAAAATGTATACAAATGTTTCCACCAATGGGTGATTTGTTTTTAAAAATGAGGATGTACTCAAATAAATGCTCTGCAGTATGAAACACAATGATGATGATGAAATAGGTTTATTGATTAATAATAAATAATAATTGGGGCGGAGATTTAGTTCAGTGGTTTTGCTGCCTGCGCAAGGACCCGAGTTCGATCTCCGGTACCAAAACATAAATAAATAAATAAATAATAATAATTAATAAATATGTTTATTGACATCTCAGTTGAGTGAAAAAGGCAGCTTCCCATATATAATGTGGTATTAAATATGTAAAATTATACACATACATCCTTGACTGCATCTGTGTATTCAAGAGGGGTTAGTCTAGCTCTTTCTTGAAATCGTCAGCCCTAAGATACTTCATGGCTCATGCAGTCTCACTGTGGCAAAGACCTCTGACAGCAGGCACCTGTCTTACTCTTGGGGCTGGGCACCACCATCTGAATGCTTGCTTGCTTGTTGACTCATTGTGCTGCCTTTCCCATGAGACGTGAGCACTGTGAGAACCGAGGCTTCCCTGGTCCACTCCTGAGCTTCCAGACCCTTCCATTAAGCAGGCCCAGGCTCTTCTGGGTAAATAACTGTTGGGTGAACACATGGTCTTGGGAGCCAGCATGTCTCAGAGCGTGCTTTCCAGAAAGGTGCAAATCTGTGTTATAAAATAAGTCCCATGGACAAGTTGGTTCGGGAAATACGTGATGAGACCAGGCCAAAATGATTTGTTTGCTGCAGAATTCTTACAGCCTTTAAAATACAAATGCATATTTTATTTCCCAAAAGCTTTCTGGCTATCTTGGCTAGAAGTTCTTTCTTCTTGGAGCACCGTTGGAAAGCCCTGTCTCCTGGGACAGTGTGGGACAGAGCCCGGCCAGTGGGATAGCCAGAAAAACATTAAACTGGAGAATGATGTATGGGATGCTCCCCAGTGCGCCCTTGTACTCCATGTGTCGTTTAAAATGTTGACAGTGAGTGGGCACATAACATTCTATGAACACATAGTTATTTTTAAAGATGAAAGAATAAACATTAAAATTGCTTCTGTTGTTTGAATCACAAAACAAAGTTTAGTATCCTAAACCAGGAGTTCAGCTGAGTCATGAGAAAAGAATGGGCTGCTTGAGCCAAATAGAAACATGTGAAACAGTAAAACCAGTTTCTATACTGAGGTTTTTCCTTCCTCATATACTGAGTGAGGGTCCAGCCTAGGGAGATCCCTTATGCTCTTTGAATCATAGTTTGTAAAGACTCGCCTCACAGTGTTGTGAGGATTCAGTGTGATAATATACAATAAGCCCCAGTAAATGCTGGGAACCTGGCTATTCAAGCTGATAGACCTAAGTTTAATTGTAGAGTTTAAACATGTTGGAGCCCAATGTTCTGTTCAAGTCCTGGTCTCTGGCATGTCCCCGTTCCCTAAGAAGTCCTCTGACAGAGGTTTCCCGTGGACTCAAGAAGCCCTGGCTTGACCTCCCCTGCCCCTTGTGGCTCTGGCCATGCCCTCCGCTGGCCCTAGGGCTGCCAAGACACTGATCAGCCCAGGACAGCTGCTGTGGCCATAGTCCCAGAAGCCAGTTCCCACAGCTGGGCATGCTGTTTACCGAGTGGACATGACAGTAACATCTGGATTCTTTAGACAACATTGGGGAAATGCGGAGATTATGTTTAGCTGTCTGGTGTATTTTAAGGGATGTAGCTTTCATTCTGCGTGATTAGGAAGTAATTAGTGGCTTAAAGTCGATGCCTTCACTCAGAGTTGATTCTGAGACTCTCCCAGCAAGGGATGAGGAAAGTGATGGGATTCTGTTATTAATAAATTCCCACTGTCCACTTCAAACACTCACGTTAAATGCAAACAAAAGACCTTTCTGTCCTTCCACCAAATAATTTAGCACTTGACCTGGCTATTTCATGGGGACCTATGATCCTTGGAAAATGTGAAATGGAAATAATCAAATACTGGGAAAGTGTCCTGATTATTTAACAACCTCCATCAAAATGCAGTCACAGCCCATCAAGAAAAATGGGACACAGCTTGGGGGTGCAAATAGGCACAAAGTCTGAACTTCATGAACGGTGTGGAAATGAAGGTTTCAAGCTCATAATTGCATTAACTCATGTTTGAATACCATTTCCACTTCATGCCTCAATTTCCTTCCAAAATTCATGTTCTCCTTGTCTGCAAAGTGGGGGAGGTGACAGCGAGAACTTCACTCTGCTGTTTGGGGAGATCCACACGACAGTGTCCAGAAGAGGTTTTGCACCAGGCTGGGCACAAAGTTAAGTGTCACCCTTGTCTTGTCACTTTATGTTGGAGGACAGCACACAGCACTTCCATCTATCACAAGAACAGTCTCTTCAGGTGCCGGTGGTCTTCAGCAGCGAGAAGGGTAGGATCTAGGGAAAGCTTTGCCAACAAGCTAGCTCTGGATCTGAGGGCTGGACATGTTTTGTTTGCCTTAGACATTATTCCCTAGGTATTGCTGCACACACTTTTCTGGAGGTTTTGAAGCAGGACATATAGAAAAACAAGTCCTTCCCAGACTCAGGCATTTCCCCCGATCACGCCCCCTTCCCCGTAGCTGTAACTCCTTGTTCTGATACAGACAAAATTGACAACTACGTCCTGTAAACAAAGTTTATGACACTCTGTTCTCATATGACTCATAAGACACTGTCTTCTTTCAAGGCAAAGTTACAAAACTGTCTGCCCTTGTCCTGTTCCAGTAAACTCACTTGCTTCCGACAAAATGTATAAAAGCTAAAACTTCTCTTTGTTCAATGCTCAGCCATTTTGAACACAGAGTCTGCTGGGCCGGCGCATACACCCTAAATAAATCCTCCTGACTCCCAGTTGTTCTCTCCTGTCTCTTGGAATTCTGCAACAGTTTGTCCTAGAGTTTCTGTCTGCTGTGCAGTGCTATTAGTTTCCAGAAGTAAAGTACACAGCAGTGCTATGCATCCTTACAGCCCATCAAAGCCAGTTGCCTCCTGTTTCTCTCTGTCCCCCCTTCTTCAGCAAACCCAGCCAGCCACATATTGCTCAGCGAGTGGCTGTCCTAGGAGGGGCCAAGAGGTCTTTAGCTGCAGGGAGTGAGCCAAGGGCCTGATCAAGAAATAACCATGTCTGAGATCATCTACTGGGGTTGCAGGATAATCTATTGCTACAGCTCTTATTACACCAACCAAACTAAGCACCTGCTCTGTGTCAGATATTGGTCCATGTGGGGAACATTCAGCAGCCTAGTGGAAGAGACAGGAACAAGAAACATACCCTGAAAAGCACGGTCCACTTTGTGTAGGGCTATGAAGAGAACATCACAGCAATGGGGCGACCAACTTGTGCATTTTGGTCAAGGGAGGCCTCTGAAGAGTCTGCCCCAAAGCCCCTGACACCAGGTTGCTCCTGCTGGAGCAAGTTCTAGGGTTCTGTTTCCCCAACCCAGGTTCATTCTTTAGACTTCAAATGGGCAGCCCAAAGGGGGAGGACGCAGTCTAGGTGTTTACAGACAAAACCATGATCCAAGACATTAATTGCTCCCACTCCAGGGCTCTCTGTGCCCAGCCTACTTCCTGGCTGCAGAAGGCTTAGACCTGCACCCTAAGGAGGCTTTCAGGCACTGGGTTCGGAGCTCACCCCTCCCTTGGGCCTTTTTAGTCCCTCTAGCTTCTCTCCAAGGAGCCACTTGGTCTGGTCTGAGACACGTTCAGTCCCACAGATCCAACAGCATCAAAGGGAGGACTCTGGCCAGCACACATGCAGGAGAGGAATTCTCTGTGTGATCTCAGACTCCAGGTACAGCCACGCCCCTGAAGCTGCTACCACCTTGAAATGAATTTCCAAGTGAACGCCACTCCCAGACTACAGTTAGTGTGGCCCAGGGATGGCCAGCGGGCTGCACAGGCAGATAGCAGTCAGCAAGTTCCGAAGCCAGACCCTTCCGCAGAAGTCTGCCCGGGGCCAGAGCCCAGGGGCTACTCTGCCAGTGGCTTTTAGAAGGTCCTACCCCCAGTCTGCTTGCAGGGACCAGCTAACTCGACGCGATAAACCTGCTTTCTTTGGGGCCTTTCCTCACTGGGCTGACCTCCCCCAAGCTACTCCAAAATAAGGTTTCTACTAGAGAACACCAATTCAAAGTTTCTAACTTTTTCCTGCTCCCGCGCCACAATTTTAATCCACAGCATCGCTACATGGCCATCCCTGGCAGACGGCAGGAAGGCAGCCCAGAGGAGGCCCAAGGAGGAAGCCGTGAACAGACTCTGTTTGCCTTGATCCTGCCAGCACAGAAGCTGCCTCTCAGGGTGGAGTGACTACAAAATGAGCTTTTGGGCCACGGGCATCTTCCAGGGGGTGTGAATGTGCAGGCTGCCAGGCACAGCAGGTGGGCTCGCTCAGCGCGAGTTGGACAGGCCGCTGCTGGTGCTCCCGCCAGGCCACAGGGAAAGCTGCGGAGAAATCCGGCTGCAGCTGGCTCCCAGGCAGGCCAAGCAGCACATTGGCACAATAGCCCAGCTGGGCTTGGCGGGTGCCCCTTGAGTGCCAGCCTTGAGAAAACCCATCAGCTGTGGCTCTAATTAATTACCAGCTCCACTTGCCCCGGGATGGGCATGTGTGAGAGCAGAGCCCTGCATTCTGGCTCCAGAGTCTGTCACAGAGACCAGGCTGCAAAGTGATGCCCACAGACCCTGGGTGGTGGACATGGCTACTCTCTGACCACCAGCTGGGAGCCTGAAGGGGGATTTCTACCAGCCATTCACTGGGCAGCATTCTTTGGTCCGTTTATTACTTCCCTTGTTAGTGGCAAGAGGTGGCAGGGATTCCCTTCTTCTGAGATATTCCTATGAAATGTCTTAAAGCCACCAAAGTACAGAGCCCCTCCACTACTAAACATTATCTATTTCTGGGAAAGCTTTGGGGTACAAATATTCAGACATCAGGACGCATATCCCAATATGTAAAGTGGGAAGAAATGATGACACATTCTTAAGCCTCCCGAAAAACCACAATCAACTTCCCGAACATCACTACAAGACATTCAAACACTTATATGCACTACAGGAAGCATTTCAAACTCCTGCTGTCCACACTGAGCAAACTCCTGGGAGACAGAGTTCCTTACTGCGTGGGACAGAATCAGATTCAAATTATGCTTCTACCCTTCAAGGAACAGGCAGTCACTGGTGAGGTCCAGGTTGGGCGTGTCCCCTGGTCCCACCTGGAAAGAGGAGCCATGGGTGCTCACGATGGACCGGGAAGTAGGGCAGGCACAGTGCTGCAGCTGACTTGGCCTGGGCCACACCAGTCCTGTGAGCCCCGTGGAGGACAGCCCCAATGCTGCTGCCGCACCTCACCTTCTTGCATACCCTCCACTGCTCCCGATGGCATGCATCTCTGGGCAGGCCTGATATAGTGACACTTTCATTCTGTGAGCAAGCATGGGTAAAATTCTGGCAAGTCACTAAAGTGGCTGTTCAGGTCAGGGAAGCTCGGGCAGTCTGCTCTCAGTCTTGTCTCCAAACATTAACTAGGCAATAAGTGTGTGGGATGAGGACAGACACCTAAAATACTGCCTTTGCCATTCAGGACATCTGCCTCATGCTGCACAGCGGGGCAGGAGACCAAGCCCAAGCCATGAGGGCCGGGGCAGCTGGAGACTCAGGAAGAGAGGGGCTCTGGGAGAATTTGGGGTGAGGGACTGGGAGGAGAGAAGTCACGTGGCTGGGTCCTCAGAAAGGGAGTCTTCAGAGAGAAATAACTGGATGTCCCTAAAGTTTTGATAAATTCGAGAGAGAGGTAATTCCAGTGACTTTGAGGCTTTAGGCGCGGCTGCACTTCTTTCAATGGGCTTCTGATTGAAGACAGGGCCATGGCCTCGACACGGCCAGGTTATGTTGGGAAATCTGTCTGTTTGCCCAAGTGCACTCTTGGGCAGCGTCGTCAATTTGTCAGTGTGCCACACAGGCCACCAGCAAGCTGCTGTCTCAAGGTGTGTCCCAAACGCAAAGAAGTGAGCGCTGCCTCGTGCCCAGGTCGGGACCTTTGCTCACCCGACACCTGGCGGACCCCTGTGCACTCCAGGCTGCCCTATTCCCCGGCTCCTGCTGTCCTGGTGGAACTGCAAGGGCTCGGCAGTTACCAAGTTTCTCAGGCCTCTTCTGTGTCAGTGATGTGTCGCACAAAGCTTGGCTCTTAGCCGACTCTGCCAGGTGAGTTCCGGTAAACTCCCATGAGCCCATCACCTCCCCAAGCCTGAGGGACCGTGTGGGGGACAGCGGCTGCACTGTGGCCCTCCTAAAGTGGCTGGCAGCACAAAAGAAGCCCAGCACCTACCTCTGCCTGCAACCCCCGGCTCTCACCGGGCCCACGGCCCAGGGGGCCCTTGGCCCTGTGGATCCATGGCCACGAGGGACAGGACGTGGAGCGTCAGCACCCAACTTTCCCTCCCTGCAGGGAAAATGGTCTTTGCTGCAGTCTCTCAACACCACAGGCCTCCCCCTGGAGAAACTGAGTCAGAGACCCACCCATCGTCCTGCTCACCCTCTGCCTGCCTCCAGTCTTGTCTCCCCAGGGCTTCCTGGGCCACGGGCACCTGAATCCTTGTCTCGGCATCTGCTTGGGGGGCCCCGCTGAGAGAGCAGAGCACTTACCTGGTGTACACTTGAGTCCTTGGCAAACGCATGTGTGCAGCAGACAGAACACCAATGTGTGTGCAAGTGTGTATCTGTGCATCCAAAAGTGTGCACGCATGTGTAAGTCCATACATGAGTATGGTTTTTGTCTTAGTCCTGCATGCTGCTACAACAAAATACCACAAAGTGGGTGCTTTATAGAAGTGGAAACACATTTCCCACAGTCCTGGGACAGGAATCAAGATCAAGCACCCCCCGGCAGAGTCGGGGTCTGGTGAGGGCCCAGCCTCCCCTGCAAGGTGCTGCTAAGTTGCTGGGTCCTCCTGCGGGGCCAGTGCTGCGTGCTCAGGAGGCTGAAGGCGAAGGAACAGAGCTGAGCAAGGGCCCTTCGGCTTTCCCAAGAGGTCGCTAAACCCCACTCAAAAGGGTACTGCCTCCCTCGTGACTTCATCTCCTCCAAAGGCCCCGGCTCTCCAGGCTGCCACGTGGGGTGTGAGGCCACTGTACAAACCCGAAGGGACACAGACATTCAGACCTGAGCGTAAGCATGGGTGTGTATGTGTGTGCATACGTGTCCACAATGTATGTGTACCTGTGTGCAGCCTTGTTCCGTGTATGCCAAGTCTACATGTGTGTTATCCACATATCCATGTATATTGTGTAGACGGGCTGTGTTGTCTGTATAACCACGCATGCACATATGGGCAGATATCCATGTATGTAAGTTCATCTCTGTATGTATATGTGAATATCTGTGAGATTCACAATATATGTGTTGTATATGTCTGTGTATACAGATGGCTGTGTGTGTATCTATACTGGTATACATGTACATCTGTGCCCATCAATCCTGACATGTCAGCTTTATCGGATTAAGAAGCCTGGCAGGGGAGTAGCACATGCTCCTGGGTGTGTCTGGCTCCTGGAGAGTGGCCTTGGGGACTACACCTCTTTCCTCTCTCCTTCCTCTCCAGGGCCACTCCCCCACTCCCTGGTCACCATGAAGTAAGCGGCTGGGATTTTCTGCCCTGGTGTTTCTGCTTTGTAGCCAGCTGACCATGTACTGAATAACTAAGTTAAACCTTTGCTCCTTTAACTGCATTGTGGGTGCCAGGTAGTGTTGCAGCTACAGGAAAGCAAACACAAGGTCTATGTGTATACATATGTATTAAGTATAGTGTTAGTGTGGCTGGTATATGTTTATGTGTGTGAGTGCTTATGTGCAGAAATATATACGTCTATGTATGTGTGTGCATATTTACACACATATGTGTGCATATATGTAGGTGTGTGTACATGCATAACAGCATGTGTGTGTGTGTGTGTGTGTGTGTGTTCACAGCTGGGCTATAAGATCCACCCAAGTAGGAAGTGGTGCCCTGGGGCAGCATCTCTAAGGGCTGCTCAGTTACTGCTCACTGACCGCTCATCCAGGTTCCCACCCTGCCTCCCCTGCCTCGGCCCCCCATTTACACCCAGGGCGCTGCCCACCTTATACCAGTGGACTTCAGGAGGACAGCAACAGCTGATCAGAGACAGGAACAAGGGCGCCGGGCGGCCATGAAGTCCCCTCTCACTTCAAAGCCTCATTTGAATCTGAGTCTTCCAGGAATTGTCAGCTTAACTGTTTGCTCTGCTTTCAAGCTTGCCCCTGGGAGAAGATGCAACAAGCTGCAGACAGGGGCTGTGGGCCCACGGCTCAGGCTCCCAAGGGCCCAGCAGCCAGCTGTGCCGCCCACGGAGAGACTCTGGTGGAGGCAGTGTCAGGAGGCACCGTGTGCCATGGGCAGTCCCGAGCTTGAGGATGGTCCATCTGCCTTGGCGGTCTGAGCACCGAGCAGCTGCTGCAAAGGGAAGTCTGCAGGCTCCAAGCCAAAGCCTAGCAACTCGCAAAGACAGAGCGACGGCTCAGCAGGCATCCTCAGCCACTCTCCAGAGAGGAACAGCAGGGTCCTCACCCCTGAGCCCTGCGGACAGGTGCCCGGGTCCCTGCCACCAGTGTTCCGAATTCCCGCCCCACCAGCCACACGGGCCTCCTGTCTAGGTCCTAATCGCAAGACGCATCCCTTCCTCCCAGGTGTGCCCCGGCGGACGCTCTGCCAGCAACGCCCTGCCTGGCTCCTTCGGGCGCCCAGGCTCCAGCCCTCCTGACCCCTTGGTCCCATCTCATTGCTTCTTATACCCGTTCTGTTCTTATCTTGCTTAACTCCCTGCCCACTGTTTTCTTTCTTTGCTGCTGAAAACGTCTGGGATGACTGGGGCCTTGGATGTGCTGTGCATACTGCATCTGAGAGGACTCACTGAGTATCTGCTGAATGAATAAGTAATTGGCCACACCCTCCCAACTGGACCTTGGGGAGTCTTGTCCAGAACTGCCTTTAACGACAGGGACCTGCTGTCACTGGCTCCATCCCGGGGACCATACCAGCAGGTTTCTCTGTAGTCAGGGAGCTCAGAGACAGACTTCCCAAGGGCCACCTATACAACCGCGAGTCAACATCCCCTGGGAGCTGGCGTCCTGCATGCGGGCCAGGAGGCCAGCTCAGCGTTAAGAATCTTGGTTAGGCTGGAGCAGGCTCGGACTCCGGAGGGCGCTTCCTAACGCCAGGCTCAGACTCCGTTCCTGGCTCGCTTCTGCCATCTGCTGGCCACTGGCTAAAATGCACAGGCAAAGCGGCTGACTTTCCGGCCGCTGCCCTGGGCTCCTTCTCCACCCTCCATCAGCTCAGTGTGTCTAGGGCAGGGTCCCCTGGCCCATCCACTCTGGGCCCTGAGTTGAGCAGCTGGAGCAGGCTCTAGACCCCAGGTGTGCAGTGGAGAGTCTTTCACCCCCACCTCTGAGTCTTAAGACTTTCCATGATTCACGTGAACACAAACAACCCTTGATGCAAACCTGAGTCAGGGCCACTTCTCGCATCAACAGACATCCAGGTGCAGAGGGAAGTGAGTTGCTCAGGATCACACAGCTGCAGTGCTCTGGGCAGAGACTTGAACCCGATCTCGAGGTGCGTGAGGCCCCAGCGCCCCTCCAACCCATGCAGGCCGCAGAGGAGAGGACAGCTGCAGCTACTCTGCTCAGAGCACTGGAGAGGCCACTCTGTCCTGAGCCTCTGCCTCCCCGTCCAGGAGGTGGGAGCTTTGGACTGCAGGATCCACCGAGCTTTCTACAAAGATCAGGAAGCAGGAGCATCACAGAGCACAGGCCTTGGGAAAGACAGACCTCTAAGCCTCATCCTCTCTTCTCACACACGATGAAGACAGAACGCAGGCACGGCCAAAGCTTGTAGCACTGTTTCTAAACATGTTCTTTTTAATGAAAGTTCTGTCACTCAAGCCAAGTTAAAGGCTCTGAGAAGTCCTGCAGGAAGGACACCTATTCCTGTAGCTCCGCCTTTCCCATCCACACTGCCCAAAGCGCCACACAAAGCCCTGCAGCACTGTGATTCCAGGGACCCCTTCCCCTCATCAGCTCAAGCTCCCCTCTGGTGAGACCATCAGGCCCACACTGAGGACAAGAGCTGAGTGTGGGCACAAACCCAGGCATCCAACTCCCCGCCCCGGCTCCTGGCTCCTGCTACCATCCATCTGCCCTTAATGTGGTCTGACAGCCCAGGAATAGAAGAACGAGAGCGAGCATTCTCCCAGCTCCAAGATGCAATATTTCACATGTGGATTCCACAGTGCCCATTTGTCAGCGTTACACACCAGAGGCAATCAAGAGTCTAAGGCCGAGAAGCCTGTTTTTAATAACTCTGTCATTATTCTCAATTTTCAGCACCACCACACATGAAAACCCCATCTCCTGTTGCTCTAAAGGTGTTAAATGGCTTTTGTGTTGCGAGCTTGCCAGCAGCCCACTGCCACGGAGCCCGCCCGCCCCAGAAGCACTTGGTTTGGCCAGGTTCGCCTCGGGGAGGGGTCACTGTGCCAGCATCGCCGAGGGTTGCCGTGTGCCTTGGGGTCATGGGCTCAGGACATGTAGCAAATGGGGCTGGCTGAGGCCGGGAGGAGGTGAAGCGGAAGCCACTGTGTCCTGCTGGATTGACACTGCAGAGATGGGAAACTGGGCCGTCAGCTTCCGTGCAGCCAGAGCAGGCCAGAAGAGGGCAGTGAGTTGGCCCCGAGGTGGATACAGCCCCGCTGAGGGAGGTGGGCCTGGGGACAGGAGACGCATTTCATGTTCGGGGCAGGCAGGTCCTGGAAATGGGAACCCGAGGCTTTCATGAAAGGAAGCAAGGCCAGGGTCCAGGAGATCATGGGCCACAGGCAGCATGTGCGGAGCTCTACTCCCAGAAGCGCTTTCCGGACAGTCCTGGGAATCCCCAGGAGACCCTATGGGCACGCCCTTCTATCACCATTTTACAAGCAACACTAGGAGGACAGAGAGAGATGGAGTACCTTGCCCAAAGTCATAAGGTGAGGAAACAGCACTGAGGCTGCAGGTAGGAGCGAGACAGACGGGCCCTTGGGTGGCCTGTAGTCTGCTGGGACACAGAGATAAAGAGGGTCCTGGCTGCCCTCGTGATGCGTGCTGTGAAACAGGAGGGAGCTGCTCTGCAGAGGAGATGCAGTGACTCTGCCCCTTTGGCCCAGGCAGCCTTGCACACAAAGGCTGTGTTTGCACATGGCCCTTGCAGTTCTCATGCAGTGCCCCACGTGACTGAGGGCCACAGACCTGGCTCAGACCTCGGCTGCAGAGAGCTGGGAAGCCACAGTCCCAGGCCGAGATCCCCTAAACCACATGGATGCCTCATTTGGAGCAGCAGGGCAGGGGTGTACGCATGCATGGGTGTGTGTGTGCGTGTGCCTGTGTGTGTGTGTTAGGCCTGAAGTTTTACCAAGCTGCCTAAGCTCCCTTCTCTCAGCACAACTGTGTCATGATTTGGCACAGTTACTTCGGGATCCAGGACCTCCTGATGACTCGTCGGCAACAGAGAGGACAAAGCCTCTCGGCAGCAAGCAAAACACCCAGGAGACAGTGGCCTGTGCACTCACCAGCCCTGAAGAAATCAGGACGCAGTGAAAGAGGCGCTCAAGGAACAGAGAGGTGACGGGTCCCATGGGGAGCGGGGAGGCAGGGGACGCAAAGAGGGCAGAGCAGCGCTGCCTGCCTGGAGCCAGTCTGGATTTTTAATATATCTCTTGTTTTTTCTGAGCTACATAGTAACATATCCTCAGAGCATAAAAGTTTAGAAATTATAAAAGAGCACATAGAAAAATATCAACAAGAAATCCAGGCACTGAGCAATAACCCTATAAATGTTTTACTGTGTTCTGTCTAGGCATTTACCTACACTCAAACACATATTTTGTATTTTCATAAAACTAGGAACATGTAAAAATATATTCTCATATTCCCACAAGGTTTTATTGCTCATACTTAATGTATCAAGAGAAGATTTTAGCACTTTTCATGGCAATGTATCATTCCATATCCTGGGTGAGCCTTAGTGTTGGATTCCGGTTGTTTCCCGTGTGTCATGGAAATTCCTTGGAGTGGATTCTCATTGCACTGATAGGGCATTAGGCTGGATAGGGCAGAGCACAGCTGCAGGGACAGCTGTGTCCAGACCAATGCCGCTACCCAGGATGTGGCCACCAGAGAGGACTCACTGCTCCTGGCCCAGCTAGGGCACAACCTGTCCGCACAGCCTGTGGCTCTTTGCCAGGCCGACATCTCCAGAGCTACCGAGTTGGGTCCTCTCTGGGCTCCTCCTCCAGTTCTCCAGGGCAGCCTTGGCCCACTGACCACCACAGAGTCCCGACCCTCACTGCCCCTCAGGACCACAGGCTCCTCAGGAAGAAGATGTTCACTCCTCACAGACGTCCTCACCGAGCACTTCAACGAATGAATGAATGAAGGCACAATTGAGCCAACAAGGAAGAAGTAAATGGGCTGAACTCACAAACCTATGCCAAACACCGGAAGTCTCCTTCTGCAGGGTTTCCACCCCAGCCAGTGTACCTGTCATTCATCCTGTTCTTCAGAAGCAGCCTGTGCAGAAAACAAGTCCTTGTTTGCTCTGGCTCTGTTTGTTTGCATTTAGAATCACAGAGCTTACTCAATTAAGAAACAGAGTGGGCAGGAGGTAGTGCCTCTGTGTGACAGACAAGAGAAGGGTGAGGGGAGGTGCCTAGGGCAGCCTTGTCTTGGTTTCCATTCTGAAAAAAAATCCAGTTCTCCTGCGCTGGCTGCTCCTCTCCATGAGCTTGGCCTTCATGCACAGATGATTCAAGCTGACCTTCTGTGATCCCTAAGTTCCAAGGCCACATCCCTACTTCTCCCGGAAGAGCATGCCAGTCTGCATGGACCCACTGCATGCCAGAGTCGTGGAGTGTGATCCAATCCAACAGTCCTCGAAACAGCCCCGGGAGAGGACCTGCTCCTGTCCACCTTACACAGTGGAAAGCCCAGGGACAAAGCGTGAGGCAACTTGCTCAAGGCTGTGCAGCCAGAAGTGGCAGAGCCTGGGTTTGAACCCTGGCAGTCTAACTTCAAAAGCAAGACCCTTGGTCATCAGCTACTCCTCAAAAGCCAGTGATTGTGCTGCTTTCTAAAGAAATACCATCATACTTCTGCCCTATCTGAGCAAGCTGTTATCTCCAGGGGATGTAAGTGCCCAGGATTTAGTTTAACAAGCTCTGTTATTGGAAAAGATACACCAAGATAATCAATTCCAAAACAATGGGAATACGGCTGTAATTGCAGAGTCCATTTTTATTCAGGAAGTTCCAACACTGGAAGACGGTAATTGAGGGAGCTGAGGCTCTGAGTGTGGTGGCTGATGGTGGTGGCCCTTGAGGTCATGGAAGCATGGAGTTGTTAGACCTGGAAGAGATTCCAAGACCACCTAGGGTAGAGCTTGAGGAGCTGGAACAAACCCTCTGAGACACCTCCTGCTACACAATGAACTCACTGACCCAGAACCAGGATATTTGTCCAGGAGCCTGTAAGAGAAAGAAGACTGGGACCCAGCCTTCCAATCCCTCCTGAGGCAGAGACTTTTTGCAGCCAGTGGGTACCAGAGGGCCTACCTGACATGGCACCGGCACACAGTGGGAAACATCTACAGGTCTGGGCTAATTCTGTCTCTGGTGATAGCACCCTAATTTCTTTTGGGGGAATAACCAATCGAGCCCTAGTGCTATCATCCAAGCCCTTGCTCCGAGGGCTGTCACATGATCTAAGCAAGCTCATACAACCCTCTTGCTTAAATTCCCCTCTCCTGAGAAGATACCAGGAGAGCCAGGAAGGTCGGTGCCCTGAAGCATCCCACATACCAGGCACTGCTGGGCTCCGGTTCTTCGTCGGTCCATTTCCCGGCAGCTGCTCAGAATCATTGCACTCTGCCAAGCCTTTCTGGCAGCCAACACTGAGCAGATTCTGGCTGATGCTTGCCACTCATTGGGGAGATGCCTTGCAATTGAGTGTTGAAAGGAAGTAGGACTGACCACAAGACTGGTGAGAGGCATGCATGGTAGCTCCCTCCGGGCCCCAGCTGAGCCCTGCTTCTGTCTCCCCCAGGTGAGTTTAAGGAGCTAAGGAAGTTCGCTGTGACCCAGTGTCTCCCATAAAATCTACAGGGCTAGAATGCAGATACAGCACAATGATGGGTGGAGGAGTTGAGCTGGGAGTGCAGCACCTGGCGTCTGGCACAAAATAGAGATGCTCTGCCTGGCAGCTCTGCACTGGCTGCAGGCCCCGCTCCTGCACAGCCTCACTGGCCAAGAGCACCCCGGCCCCCTTCCCTCCACCCACCAGTGGACACAGTGGAGCCCGAACAGAGGGGAGGGACGCGGAGGAGGGGAGGTACATGGAGCAGCACCTCTGGAGCACCCGCAAGAACTCAGTTGTCCCAGCAGGTGAAAGTTCTGTCTTTCCTCTGACCGGCAATGCATCTTGGGCAGGGCAGGCATGTGGGCCTCCATGGCCTCACCAGCACCTGCCACGGCCACATGGTGACAAGGAGCAGGCAGGTCTCAGCTCAGAGTCCCCACGGCCTGCACCCCAACCCTGTTCAGTTATGTACCTCGAGCTATCTGGCTTCTGCCCATCCCTAGCAAGGCTTACGGCTCTCCACTCAGAAGAGTTGGAAGGTTTACTTTTTAAACATATTTATTTTCAGGAAAAAAATGGAATTGATTTGAAGGGATAAAAATGAAGCATGTAACAGTATTGGCATGACACAAACATGGCCAAGATCTTTCTTGAAGGTGAAAGGAACGTGAAGGATGGGAGCCGGGTCGGCCGAAGATAATGGATGTAATGCCTCGGGAGCGCGGCAAGGGCGCAGTAAATCAGAGCTGTCGCCGTTGTTATTATTATTAGCCCCAGTCAGCAGGCCTGGTGTGGGCGAAGGGGCCAGCTCTGCAAACTCACTTCCAGCTGCCGCCCTATGGAAGAGGAAGCAGCTCCAAGGCACTGGGGATAATTAGGAAGGAGACCCTTACACTGGCCTGGTGATTAATCACCAGCTCACTCTGCAGCTCCAAACAACCCCTGCTGCTGGGCATCATCAAACCCTCAATGTGGGCCTTCCCTCCAGCACAAAAAGGCTCCTCCTGGGTCCAACAGATGCTCCTTGGGAGTTAGACCATGGGAAACAAGTAGGCTAATTCATCCCATGCCTTTGAATAACATAACCCAGCCCTGCCGATATCCACAAGTCCCCGCTGGCAGTGAAGAGCACCCACTGCTCTGGAGACCCCAGGAGACAAATAACATCCTTTGCCTGTGATTGCTCAGTAGATGCCTGGGGTGCCACAGCCAGTCAGAGGCTAGCGGGCTGATCTCGCTTTCAGCCCTTCTGCAGACGGTACTTCGTGGAAAGGCCCCCCCCATCAGGTAAGCCCTGCAGCCCTTCGCCATATCAGCCACAAGCAGGGACTAGAGATGACATCAAACTCACCTCAACAGGCAGTGAAAACAGGCGGGCTCTCTGAAAATATATCTGCATGAAAATGAAAGCAAGTGAGGCAGAGTCCAGCAGTAGGAATCATGGCCTGGACTGGGGCTGCGGGTACTGCTGGCCACCCCAGGCCACAACATCGGTGTCATTGCCCACATGCTAGAACCTGCATGTCTGCAACTCTTGGAAGGGCGCTGCATTATCAAATTTAAATGTCCAGGAGTCCAATCTCCATCATCCGAGGGCACCATCCAAATGAACGAGCAGGGAGACAAGGACAAAGTTGGGGTCCGAGCTGGTACCAGGAGAGCTGAAGACTTAGGGGAAAGAAAAGGAAGAGTAAGATGAGCATAAAGGAAAGGAGTGGAAGAGAAGAAAAAGGAAAAAGGAAGAAGGAAAGGGGTAAATGAATGTATTTAATCAGGATCTTTGTGATTGGAGGTGATAAAAATCTACAATAAACTGGACTAGGGAGAAGTAGGAGGATACTGACTTGTGAAACTGAGAAGAAGAGAAGCTATGGGACTTCAGGCAAAGCTGGAACCAGGAATCTAAACAAGGCTGGCAGCGCCCATGCTCTCTCCATCTCTCACTCTTCTGTCCTCTGCGTCCCAGGTAGGCCCAGGGAGCAAGGCTGGCCAACAATGCAGGCTTCCCTCACCCGACAGCCCAGGAACCCAGGCGGAGGACAGCCTTGGATTTTTATACCAACCCTTAGCTGGATGCTCATTGTCTGGCTCCGGTCACATGCTCACCCTGAATAGTCACCGCACCCTGGAACAGTGCACTCTGATTGGCCAGTTTGGGGCATTGTTATCAGTCCCCCCAGGGGGCCTCCAGAGAGGAAAAGGGGGGAAGTTCCCAAAGTACTTGCTGTTAGGCAGCAGTAAAGACAGAAAAGGAAGAGGAGAAGCTAAAAGTTCCTGGACACCTATTCTCTGTCAAGCATGATAAATGCTTTGAATGTTTTCTCCAATTTAATCCTCATTGTTAAACTACCAGATATATGGTTTATCCCCATTTTACCAATGAGAAATTTGAGACAGTGTCAACCCTCTCAGCACTCAATTTGGCAGACATAGCAGATGCTGGATTGTGACAAGTGTGGACAGACTTATGGCACCCCACGACTCCACACTGCCCAGCAGTGTCCTGTTCACCAGCCCACATAGGCTGCTAGCCAATGAAACTTCTGTTCTGCTTTGCCCAGGCAGGCGGGCAGCCTCTGAGCTCCAGGCAGCTCACCCATTCTTCAAAGCCTCTTTGCCACAAAGTATTCATCAGCCCAGTCATTCGTTCATCTTGCAGAAATGCTCTGGAGCTCCTACCATGAACCACGCACTTAAGAAGGGGCTGGAGGCAGGGAGAGACAGCCAGGCAGTCTGGAAATCTGAAACACACCTTTGTAAACATATGATGGAAAGGCTTTGGGTGGGAGGAACCCTCTAGAAATTTAGTTAATCCTGGGACTCAGGCTTTCTGGATATCTAAGCCTTTCCTCTTTAAGATTAAAGAGGGAAGCGTTGGACAAGAGACTGCTTCTCCACAGGGGTCAGGTCTTGTAGATGGATTAGAGATAGAAGATTCTGAAGAAATTCTCCATGGGGTAATTTCACCCTTGCGGGACATTTGTCTGGAGACACCTGTGGTAGTCAGAACTGGGGATTCAACACAGCAGCCAGTGAGCAGAGACCAGGGAGGCTGCTGACCACCCTACAACCTATAGACAGACACCGTAAAATAAATAATTATCCACCAACAAATGTCAGTATTGGATTGCTGAGCCAGTCAGAAATCAGTGCGAGTCTGAAGAGGTAATCCGTGTATATCATTCAGCATGGTGTGTGGCATATTCTGAGTTGTTCAAATGAAGCTAAAGTTCTTGCTCCTCTAACTGCCAGGACCACCATCATTATTTCATCATTATATTTTTAAGTCTACTTAAAAATACTCTTCCAACTCTGAATCCTGTCATTGCCTTTGTACTCTCTCTGTGCTGTCTCAGCTCCTCTGACCCATCAGGGCAGACCTTCCTCCTACAAGTGTGCTCAGCATCGCTCCATCACTGGCTCCAGTGTCATTCAGGGCATTACCCGCCTGGGAAGCTCAAGATGTCCACCTATAAAATGGGCACTCAGCTGCCATCCTTTTCATGGTGATGAGGACAGGGCAGAATGCACATTAGGTTTTCTGCCAGGCTGGCTTTGGACTTCATGGTGAAAACCCATTCACCACAGTCATGACCCTGATTCACTTTCAGCTGCATCTGTTACTTGCAACCCTCCAGTTCCTGGGGCTGGCCTGAGCCTCCGTATCCAGACAAAATACCTCACCCCCTGTCACACACTGCCCTGGAACATGTGTCTTCTCCCAGGGTTCTGAGTGGAAGAGGAGGGCTATGCCTTCCAATGGTCACCAGATCTCTCCGAGGCTTTTCCTGGTGACCGCTGGGGCCTTGTCTGCCATGACTATGGTTTACCCACTGCTCTATCTTGGCCCAGACCAAACGTGGCCTCTGTCTTCTCTCCCAGTACATCATGTGCCCAGGTTCACACTGTATTTGTCTGCACACGATCACAGGATGGCTCAGAGTGGGAGGGTGTGAGGCACCTGCTGAAGGTGACTTGCAGCATGGAGCAGACCCCCCTCACCCTCAAAGTCAGTCCTTCACCCGAAGCTGTCACAGAGCCCCCCATGCCCGCCGCCCAGATCCCACAAAGTCCTGCTCTCCCGACTGCCTCTCCTTTGTCCAGTGCCCCATGTCCTGCCTCAACTCTGTCTTTGGGGACTGTCCATGAGAGCCATGGCCCCAAAAGCCCTCCCTCAGAGCGCTGGGCAGTGCAAAGTGCGCCTGCAGAGGTCTCCATGCCAGAGAGCAAAGCCCAGTGGCACGAGAACCCAGGAGTGGATGGTGCCTGGCACTGCAGAGCAGGGTGGCTTCCTCTGCCAGGCAGCACCTTCCTCTTTGCCTCCGGTGGCATGTGGCCTCACAAAGTGTTTTCAGCGCAGAATGGCCGTTTTGTAGTGATGAATGCTCCTTTCGCATTCCAATGCCACCAGCACCTGCTGCCTGGTTTCTAAGACAGGAACTTCTCTCGCCTGCCCTGGGACTCCTCTTCAGAGCCATGCCACAGCCCTGCCCACTTCCGTGGTGCGAGCAGCCCCTCGGCCCAGGTAGACTGTATTCTGGGAGGCTGCCTGAGAAGCTGCCAATCTGCCTGGTCTTGCTCACAAATCCATCATCTGCTGGAGGGCCCTTCTTGGCAGGTATCCAAACTATGTTGAATTTCAGACCACTTCCCCGTGGTGCCTAATACCTCGTGGATTTGGCAGAGCCTCCTCAAAAGCAACAAAGGGGGTTTATTCTCTTTCTCGTTGCTATCCAAATATGACTTCGAAATCTGTCCCCAAAGTGGAGATGAAGCCCATCTGTGTGTTAAGGGTCTGATCCAGGGTGAGCAGGCTGGGTGGCTCAGTGTGGTGTGGATCCTCGTGTTGCCACAGCGGTTATAATCTCAAAATTAACAGAGCTGTCTCTGCAAGAAGAGGAAGTGCAAAGAGAGTCCTTTTGGGATTAGATGCAGCCAGCCTGTCCCTGTTCCTGAATGTGCATACTTCTCACCTGAGGACCCAACTCTCCCCTTGAAAAGTACATTCTGGAGCAGTAAGTGTGGGGTGAGGCCCAAGATTCTCCATTTCCAACAAACTCCCACAATACTGGCCCTGGGCCGCACTTAGCATAGCGAGGGACAGGGGCTCATTAACTCCACTTGAGGAGACCTCCTTCAACTCTCCCCTAATTTTATTGTGCAATAGCTTGCCCAGTGACTTGGCCAAATAGTTTGCTCGAAGTAAGAGACACACAAGTCTGAGGAGGCATCAGCACATGTCCACAAGACCTCGCCGTGACTCTGCACACCAGTCCACAGAGAAGCTGCAGCAGGAGTGACGTAATGTGGGGGCTCCCAGGGCTCTGCAGCTGTAATGAACAACTCTCCCCACGTTGGTCTGCACACCCTGTGGCCCAGCTGCTGGGAAGGAGGTGCCACCTGCCCTGGTGTGGGGCTGCTTCAGAAGCCCTTAGCAGTGGGGTACCCAGCACCCCACCATCCACCCGCAGGACTGAAGACTTCACCGCCTTCACCCTCCCATCACATTGTGCAGTCCACGAGCCCGTGAGATTCTTCTGGATGGTGTCCTCCTGTTTACCTTTTGTCTTCAGCACCTGGAGCAACTCGATGCACACAATAGATGCTCAGTAACAGTATACTGAATGAATGGCTACATGCGTAATTTTGGGAGTAGTTCATCTTCGTTGCCCGCTACTCTATGGCCCCTGAGATCTTCCAGGACTCCTCAATCATGTTTACTAGGAGCCCAGACCCATGCTGCTAATATCTTCAACACAGTGAAGGTGAACTTGGAGTTCAGAGGTCTCAGGCTTGACTTTCAGAGTCAAAGAAGACATGCTAAGTGCAGAGTTCTCCAGTCAGTGCCAGCAGGCATTTGGTCTCCTGAGAAGTGTGTCAGAAAGGGCAGATCCCAGACCTGAGGAATGAGGCTATGGAGCCAGGCCCCTGATTCTGCACTACAGCAAGCTACTGGAGAGATTCTGGTTCACAGTAGCTTGAGTTTCAGTCCTCCTTCCGCAGTACCCATAGCCAGCCATCCCGGAGCTCAGCACACACTGAGCAAGGCCCGGTGTACAGCACAGGTTCCAGGGGCTTCTTCTCAGCACAGAGGGGAAGGCTTGTTGGAGGCATAATTCCAAGGGGGAGATGAGTGGCTGCAAGGATCGGAGCAGACCCCTGCCCTGACCCCAGCCCGCTGAGGAAGAGGTTACCAGGGTGTTACAGCTGTGTCTAGCTGTCCCGCACAGCCTCATGCAGTCTTTGCGGGGGCTTTTTCAGAGGTGGCTGGATCTAGAGTGTGTGATTGATTCTTGGTGCAATGCTAGCATTAAGGGTGCTAGGATTAAGGATGTGTGATTACAAAATCAGTCCACTGATTGGTTTGGCACTGCTCTAATCCCAGTAGTCTGGGTAGAATAATAAAATAATAAAAGGGGCAGAAAGATGCTGTTAAAGTTCCCTGGTTGCTTTTGCTACCGTGTGGGCACCATGGACTGTTTCTCCTCTGCGACGCCCTCTGCCATGCCACCCTGCCTTGGAGCCAGCGATTATGGACTGAAACTCTACAAACTGTGAGCTAAATAAACCCTTTCCCCTTTAACTTGGGGTGTTGGCTATTTTGTCTCAGCAAGGAGAGAAAAGTAACTAAGACACAGGGAGACCACTGCATGGCCCAGTGTGGGAGACGCAGGCTGGAAGGGCGTCTTGGGATTGGCCTCCCTCCTGTGGGCCACGGGAGTGAATGGTGGGCGTGGAGTCCACACCTTCTCCCTGTCAGACTCTTCCGCAGGGGTCAGGTGCCCTAACAGCCTCAGGACAATCTGCATTTTAGAACCTAAAAGGATGCCACTCATTTGAAGATAGCTTGCCATAAAATGGTCTCTCGATAATTATTGAGTATTTGCCCAGGTCCTATCCCCCACGCTTGATTTAGAAGCTTCCCATCCAGAATTATTAGTTAAGGGCCATTTATCAAAGGAAAGCTGGATGGTGTAAGCAGATTTTACTGTTGGTATTCAGGAAAAAACGTGCTATCCCCCTGCCATTCAATAAAAGTTCTTTAATCACGGTTGACTGAAGGTTACCAACCTTGGATTATTAGTTAATGGCATCTCTGTGAAGGAATGATGCATTGAGCAAGTAAACTTTGCAAATGAACGTGGATGCTGAATTGCTGGCTATTCCATCCGAAGCTGAAATGTGCGCTATCTGGACGATGGCTAAGCGTGGGAACCAAGTCCAAGGCAGAGCCGGCAGCGGGCCCAGAGCGCCCTGCGCCATGGAGATATTGAGAAGACAGGAGCCCAGGGCACAGCAAAGCCCCCTCTGGTTCCCAAGTCTCCCTGCCTTAGGGGGCTCTCACAGCGGGCCGCACCCCCAGCGGCAGCCTTCTCAGGAGGGCCACCTCCAGGAGGGCAGTGAGCGCTTCTCAGGGCGACATTGGATCACCTGTCACCGGGGCCCCGAGACACCAGCTGGGACCACAACAGCTCACTGCCCGTGGTTCCCGACCCTATCATATCCTCGGCGCATTCCCTAGAGAGCAAACAGCGCCAGCTCCAGGCAAGGGAAATGGGTTTGCTTTGTCATCTGTTCCCTGGAAAACAGACCCCCCTCTTCTTCCATGGAAGAAGCCTGGTTCTACCTCAGACCATCTGAAAGGCAAGATTGGGGAAGCAGGAACGCTGTGACTTCCGCAGCCCTTCCAGGCCCGAGCGCCGTGGGAGGCACCAGGCTCCCCAGAGCCCTGTTTGTCCTCCTGCCTGGGATGCGGAGCCGCCAGGTCCCTGCGCATCCTCATCCTCAACTCCATGAGCCCTCTTGGGGCTCCCAGCCTCCCAGACTCAGTCAGACCCCTGGGGACACACTGGCCCATCACACAGGCCTCTTTTGTAGCCCTGCACATAGCAAAAGTTGCATGTAACATGCAGGTCAGGTATGGGTGAGCATCTGATTAATTTCCCTTTCTCCTCTCATCGTCCTTGCTCCCCTTGGCATCTGGGGTGCCCAGCACTGGGGTTGTAGTGGGTCACTAAGAGCCACCAGAGAGATCAAGAAGGCAGAGGGAGGTGGGCAGAAGAAAAGCCTGCTGGCCCGGCCTCATTGCTGAGAGGAGGGAGCTGGCCCGGGAGAGTCACCGATGGGGTGGCAGCCAGCTCGCTCTGGGCCCTGCCCACCTTCTTCCTCCATTCTGAAGCCAGTGTCCTCTTAAAGCCATGAAGGAGAAGATAGACACATTTGACCACACAACTCTATTTTAACTTCTTCCTTGAAAAGATACCAGAAAACAAATGATTAACTAGAAAAAAATATCTATAACATAAACACATGACAAGGCTAATATCTTCCTATACAAAGAGCTCTTACAAATAGCTTAAAAGAATCACAAACTGATCAGAAAAATGGGCAGAGAACAAAAATAGGCATATCACAGAAAAATAAATGGTTTATAAGCACATTTTAATAGACTTCAACTTAATTTATAATGAAAGACAAAATTTAAACTAACAATTATTAATTATTTTACTTAGACTGGTAAAAATTTAAAAACCTGATAAACTCACCTATTGGTGGAGGATTGGGTGACAATTTGTCAGTAGGTATTAAAAGCTTAAATATATTTTTTTATTTCTGTAAAATCTCACTGCTAGGATTGTATCCTAACAATATGTTTGTGCATATGTGTCAAAATGGGGAAATAAGAATATCCTTAAGGGGAAAGTATACTGTAGCAATAACTAGAAAGCCCCCACATACTCTTAGCAGAGGAACTGCTCAGTAAGCTATAATGCAATCATACAAAGGATACGAAACCGCTGAAAAATGAGGTGACCATAATCTGCTGATGGGGTGCCGTCTCCGGAGTGGACTGTTTGGTATAGAGTCATTTGTGCATTTGTATTAAATTGAGAAGTGATCCAGAGCACCCTAGGGGCCACTCTCTCCACTGGGAAGAGGACAGAGGCCTCGAAGGACAGTGACTTCGGACTCTTTTAGTTTTGATCGTGATGAGGCCACTCTTAGCTGTAGGGACACCCGCCCCCTAGTCTTCCCCATGGCGCTTGTCCCCCACCCCATCAAAATTTACACTGAGCAGCCATGACTTAGAAATAATTTTTAAAAATCTATTTCACATTAAGCTTCGATGAGTCCCAGAAAGAGGCTTTGCCACATCAAGAATAACGGCAGCATTTCAGGACCAGAGTCTGGCCGGGGCAAACACGGAGGGGTAGAAGGAAGCTGCCTGCCTTGTTCTCTGAGGGACAGGAGAGTAATGTGGCAGGAGGTGTGAGCTGCAGGGAGACACCTATGTCTGAACTCTTTGGCTCATAATGAGGCCACCTTCTCCGGGGAACAGAGGGCTCACAATCGTCCCAGAGAGTGGTGGGGTAAAAGGTCAGAGAGGCAGCCTCACAGCCCATGGAATAATCAGACCCCAGGCATCGGCTCACACAGGCAGCCCTGCGCCTACCTGCTAGTGCAGCGGTTCCCAGAGACATGGAGAAGGAAGGCTGGGAGCCTGTTGTCCCAGGCAAATTTTCACAAGCATCAGAACCCCCAGTGGGTCCACCCAGCTTCTGCTGGTCTGGTGGGCCTGAGTACATGCACTCCTGCTGCAGATCCCACTGGTGCTAGGGGCCTCACTCAGAGAGCCGCTGCTTTCCTTCGTGAGTCTTCAGAGCACACATGAATATTAACGAGAATTGACACAAGTGTCTCTTTCTGGGACCAGGGCACCAGGAGCCCTGCAGAGCACCCCACAAGAGCACAGGTTTCTCTCTTTCAGCCTCAGTTTACCGAAATCTTACCTGCACAATCACCAGTCCACAATGGTGCCCAGAGTGCTTGCATCCCAGTGCTGAGAGCAGCCACCTAGCCAGGCAACAGAGAGGAGACACAGAGTCAGCTCTCAGCCCCTACTTCCTGCTGACCAGCAGGCAAGCAGAAGCTGTTCGCCCCAGCCCTGAGCTTTACCATCTTTATGGACAGAGCAGCAGCAATGGCCCAGTTAGGTGTCCTTGCTGTAGGACAGTCCACAGAGCTGGCTATGTACATGTATGACATATACCTGGTGCTCAGTAAAAGCAGCTTCATGAACAATAATATTGAAAAGACGCTGGACCCCTTCCGCCTCTAGCAACCTCCTGCCCACATGAAGGGACAGGACTTGTGAATGCAAATTAGCTACAGAAGAGTCAAGTTCAGTGAGCCTCCCGTGTGGGGAATGTGGGGCTCCATGCCTTCCTCATTGCTGGTTTTGTCGTTAATTCCTTGCAGACCACATCAGACTAATAAGGAGCAGGAATCAGGCAGAATTCCAGTCCCCAGGCCCTCCCTGGAGACATGAAGGGACACTTTCCTGCCCCTACCTGCTGTTCAAGGGAGAGACGCAGAAAGCACAGTGCTGGCTCCCAGGACTATGGGTGCTCTACTTGTGACTTGGAGGGATCAAAAAGGGAATCGGCCCAGAAACCTTGCAGGAGAATCTCTAGAGGATCGAGTTAGAGCGGGGTGTTCTTGCCTTCCTGGTGTTCAGTTGCAAGCAGAACACAGAGTGTTGAGAGTATAAAGGTGGAAGAGGCTCTCGGCTCTGTGTCTCTGACAGGCAGAAGCAGGCAGGGTTGCTGAAGCAGCATTTCTCTTGAGCCTAAGCTCTAAGGAAGTCTTGGCAGAAACTGCTCTGGAGGCCTCTCCAGGCTGGCCGACCTCTGCGGCTAGCTGCTGCCCGAGGGTGTCCACACTCCCGCCGGCTCTCCCGGCTGCCTCTGGGAAGCAGTTTTCCAAGTGCGCCAGGTATTTTTAGCCACTCTCCCTCTGGCCACAGCCCTGAGCCTCTGAGCAGAGACCCCAGTGACAGGGCCAGGGATGTGCCTGTCATGACTCTGGTCCTGCTCTGGGCTTGGCCTGTTCCCATGGCTAATTTAGAACAGTCCTGGCTGACCATGTGACCCTTTGCCTCCTGACCCTTCCCCGAGCACAGAGCTCTTCCTGAGCAGGCCAGGACGGTGCAGCTTGGCTCTGCAGTTGCTAATACTGATGGTGTGTTCTCTTTTCACGCTTAGCAGCAGCCAAGGGCTACTGCAGCCTCTGCACAGGATAACGTGGCTCAGAGGTGCACGGAGCATCACGGTCATGACTTTGCCATCTACACTGATTTCCTTTCTCAACCTACATGCTTACTTCCAATGCACCTTAAGAAATATTATACATGACATTATGAGTTTGACATGCTAGTTTTAACTATTATTTATTTAACTATTTTTTAAGATACAATATATACAGAGAGATTTTTTATTACTAAGCCAATTTCGAGCCCTGGTTTTCAAGACAAGCCAGTGCTCTAAATTCTCATGTCGTATGTCTTCCATGTACTATGTTTTGATCTATGTGACACCAGGTCTAGAAATATGATTCCTACATCAAGGCCACCTTTGTAGTTCCACATCTAAATTAGAGTCTGGAGTTTCATTTCTGGCTAACAAACATAGCAGTAGAAATCCATCTTTGGGGATGGACAGGCCATGTGTGTCCGATCCATGTCCTGCTTTCTGTCTCCCAGCCTCTCTTGCGAAAAGGCTATGATGATTCCTCCACCTCTTCCCATGCCACAGCAGATGTAGACACCCCAGCTGTGTACTGAGGGGGAATCAGCCTTTGCGGGATTGGGAGGTGCTACGGATTCACCTGTTATAACTGCTAGTGGTAACTTCCCTGACTTAATATGCAGATTACTTTAAGTGCTGATTTCTCAATCCAACTTCTGTCCACTGCAAAGCGCAGGCCTTTATGCTACCAGTTAATAATTACAGTTATTGAGTTACACAACCGTTACATTTTTCTTATGATTCCTAGCTTGTTTGGCTTTTAAGGAACAACTCACTGTGGTTCCAAATTAAAACTGACACAGACAGTCTTCCATGCAGAATCACCCAGGCCATTAAAGTTGATGGCGGCAGACAGCAGCCTGTTTGGATCTCAATTTACAAATCACACAGCAGATAAGTCAACACGCTGCCAAAGAGGGAGGACACAGCCTTCGAAACAAAGCCAGAAAGCAAGAAAACAGGAGAGTGGTGACCACTAGCTCTGTGAGAGTCACCCAGAGTGGCAAGAACCCTCCCTGGCCCCTCCCCAGCTGTCCTGCTATGTCTCCGACAGCTACTCAGCAAAATGCAGTGAGAAGGGGCAACTGCTATGGAAATTACAAACAGAATTTCATGAATATTACACTTCTTTCATCTACAGAACCTGAGTACGTGTTTACAATAATTCACTTAATTCTCAGGTATTACATTTGAGATGCCGAACTTATATTGAATCTTTTTAAAGAGGAGGAGTCTACCACATGCGAACGTGCAGGGACTCGAGCCTTGCGTGTGATCACAAAGACTTTTCCTGGGAGGTGGTGCCGGGCCACAGCCTGGTGGCTGCATTTCCCAACCGATGGGCATCTCGGTCTCACTGTCACCTTATAACTGTCCTGCCCCGGTCCCTTCCCAGAATGAGGGAGCCCCTGCTGAAGCTAAAGTGACTCCACACCCTTCAGGCTACTCAAAGTAGGCAACAAGTGCTCATGAAGAGGGTTCTCAGGGAAAGCTGGACTCCTAGTTTCAACTTTTGAAGGAAACCATTTCATTTTAGAAGTTTTTCCCCCACTGGGAACTGGTTTCAAAAAACCTTAGTTGAGCACAAAAGTGAGTTGATTGGCACAGTGCTTGTCATAGGGAAGCTGTGGCTTCACAACTAGTGGAGGACCTAAGTGATGCTACTGAGACCTTCTTCTCCCCCTCTAATCTCAGCTCTCCTCCGCACTGCCTACGTCTGGTGTTCTACAGGCCTCCACATCTGCCCCTCGTGGCTGCAACTGCCCCTGCGCACACCTCCTCTCAACTTCAAATACCACCCAGAAAGTTGAAGAGAAGTCCTAGGCTTGACTCATTGGTTCAGTTGGGCAATACGCACATCTTTGAACTAATATGGTGGCCAAAGGAATGAACTATGTTAAATAAATTAATCATTCAAAACCAACTCTGGAGCCCACATGAGCGGAAGACAAAGGAATGGAGACTGCCGGAAGCATCTCCCGTGTGTTTTCCCAAAAGGAGTTAAAGAGACACTTTAGGGGGGAAGCAGACAGATACTTAAAGGCAAAGAGACTGAAGTTCCTATGCCACAGGTGACTGGATCACACCGAAGTCCCCAGAATCCTGAGGTTCTCCAAGCTCAGGTAAGAAATCCATCAGTCACAGTGAGCCTTCAATTTTACAAACAGACATGGAGGCCCAGGCTGGGGGAGTCACCCAGCTTGGGGTAGCAGAACTGCACAGAGCTTGATTATGCTGCAGCCTTCCCAGGTAGGCATAGAAGTCCACATTCGTTAAAGTCCATACAATAAAGACACGCAGCTTTCTATACAGCAGTAGAGCTGGGGGGTGGCAGGAGGCATTCCTGTCTCTCTCCTCCTTTTACTCTGAGTGCTTTTTGCCTGTCACTCACTTTATGTCCCTCTTGTTTCTGTGTGCTCATCACAGAGAGAGTGGTTCTCATGAAAACTGCTATGCTGGTTAATCTGGATCATCAACCTGCCCAGGACACCTATGAGATTAGTGCAGCACACTTCGGGTGTGTCTCAGGTATTTCCCGAGATGACTGGCATGTGGGCCAGACAACTAAGCAGGGAAGGCCCAGCCTGAAATAGGCTTGAGCCTGGACAGAATGGAAAGGGGAGGCAGGAAGAAATCAGTCTGGACGCATAAGTTCGAGTCTGCTTGAGCAGATAAGTCTGCCGCTCCTGCCATGGCCTGTAGAATCAGACTACAGCTTCCGCAGCCCTTGGTGCAGACTCACACCAGCGACTCCCCGGGGAGCTTCCAGGCCTTCGGCCTCAGATGAGCACCACACCCTTTTCCCTCCTGTTGTGCCTGAGCACCTACTGCATCCTCGCTCGCCACTGGGCATTATCCAGCCTCTGATCTTAAAACCAGACTAACAAACGCCCTTTGTACCACATCCATGTAATGTATGCAATAACATATAATCAATGGTATATATTCTAGCGGTACTGTGCTCTAGAGAACCATCACTGACACAGGCACCCTCTTAGCACACTTTGAGTGAGTGATGCCACATTGTTGACTTAGGCGTGACGTTGTGCAGATCTCTAAGACCTGCTCATCTTGTATAAATGTGACCTCATACCCACGGACAAGCCTCCCTTCCTCTGCCATCATCTGGCAACCACCGTTTTCTGCTTCTATGTTTGGCTCCTTTAGACAATTGATGCATTATTTGTCCTTCTCTACCTGGCTTATTTCACTTAGCATAATATCTTCCAGGACAATCCATGTTGTCCCCAATGGTAGACTCTCCTTCCTATGTAGGGCAAAGTCCCATCCCCTCATATGTGTATACCACCTGTTTTTATCCATTCTCCTTTCTGTGGGCATTTGGGTTGCTTCCATATCTTCGCTGCTGGAGTAACCCTGCCATGAATATAGGAGTGCAGCTGTCTCTTTGAGATCCTGATTTAAATTCTGTGATCTACACCTAGAAGTAAGGTTGCTGAATTCTATGGTAGTTCTATTTTTCATTTTTAAAAGAACTTCCACAACTGTCCTCCATGGAGACTTCTCCGTTTACATCCTGCCAAGGAGTACACAGGACTCACATTTCTCCATACCCTCTCCTGCCATGTCAGCCTGAGGCACAGCGTCTATGCTGCCAGGCTCTGGGTGACTGCCTCTGGCCAGAACCTGCCCCTAGCTTTTCTTCTTGCTGCACCGCCAGAGTATCCTTCCCCTCACCGTCCCTGCCCATGAGCCCTGCTCAGTCTTTTGGGCCTTTTCTTGAAGCTTCTCCCTCCCTCCCTCCCCAGCACCCTCTGCACCATGGAGATTGGCCTGAAACTGCTTGCTTTTATTTGGTCTGACTCCCACCAAGTCAATAAACATGGAGGGCCTCCCAGTGCCAGCCCCTGGGGATCCAGTACACAGCTCCGTCCTTCAAGGACACTGATAATGTTTCACTGGGGAAGAAGAGTTTTTTTTTTTTTAAATGTGGCAGATCAAAGGAAGTTGATCTCAAAAGAGTACATCTGGCATAATCTCATTTATATGACATTATTTAAATGGAAACGTTTAGGACAGACTAGTGGCCACAAAGAGCTGAGAGAAAGCCTGGGTGGGGGCGAGGGAAGGCTGTCAGAGCAGCGTGGTGTAAGGCTGCTCGGTTGCAGACTCTGCCTGTGTTAGGTCCGGAATCACTCCGAGGTGGTCATAAGCAACGTGTGTGAGCGACAGACTGGGAGAGACGTCACGCACTCGAACACACACACGCACATACGGTACAGCCAAGAAATAGGAGTGGGCCAGACAGAGAGTGTCAATGACAATATCCTGGCGGGGATACGTACGGTAGTCTGCAAAGATGTCACCCTGGAGGGGAAACTAGGTGAAGGCACAACAGGCCTCTCTGCGCTTCCTGTTACAGCCGCACGTGACTATCGGTGACCTCCGCCAAAATTTCAGTTAGAAAAGATCCACATGGGATCGTTGAACAATTCATACTGGACAAAGCTAACATTTCAGTGCTCCGGGGCCAGTCCTCCTCAGGGTCCTGGCCATCTCTACTCTGCAGGTGGTTCCGTTGAGTCCGCCCTGTTAGAAATGTGGGCTCCACCGCCGACTGCATTTGTCAAAACTCACGGACTATAAAGCTAAGGTGTGTATGTTTCATTTGTAAATTTTCCCTATAAAAATATCAACCTCACTAATGCTCCCTACACAGGAGCATTTAGAAGTAGAAAATACTGATGTCTAACCGGTTCCAGCCAAAACAGTTTGGTCCTTGTCATTTTTAGCATGCTTGCTTTGGAATGAATGCACCAGGAACACTGAGGTACCACTGCACTCGTTGCAGGTCTACTACAGATTTGTTGAGACTTCCTTTTCGACGCCTGGTCCCGTGGACTCCACACTCTGCCCATGTCTCCTCGCTCAGCACAGCGGTACCCACCTTGAGGCACAGGCATAGCCGGGCAGGCAATAGCCTTAAAATGACTTTTGACATAGGTTCCGAATTGGTAGGAAGGGCCACTTGTCTTTTTTTCTGCTAAGTACACTGCTTTGCGGAAACCATTCTTGTGACTGATTCACTTTAAGGAACACAGCAGTTGCTGTTTTCAACCCTTTCAAGCTCAAATTGCCAAGCTCTTAGTCACCTTGGACTGGAGACTGCAAGCCTGGACGCTGCCGTCAGCACAGCTGTGTCCCCTTCATTCGCGCTCGCCTGCTGGCCAGGTGTAGCTGAGTCCATCTCTCTCTCTCATAGCACAGTGCTAAAAGCAGCAAGCAGCAGCGACTAATGCATTTCTACATCATGAATTTCTCCTGCCACATCCTACTGCAATCCTTGTTCAGAACATGGGCTGCTTTTCAAAAGACAGCAGGGGACTATTTTTATCAAATGCATTTTTCTGTACAGCAAGGGTCACTGGCTCTCTCATAGGCATTATTTGAGCCCCTGCCACCTGGACATATCCATTAAGTCAATGTAACATGTTTAAGTTCGGATACTTGATGCTTACTTCTCTTGGCTCTATATTTGGTACCACTTAAGATTAGATATAACCGTAAATGAAAGTCCAAAATAACAGTGGCTTAAACGGGTGGATTTAATTCTCCCTTATCCTGAGTCTAGAATAAGATGGTGCAAGGAGGGAGTAGGCTGCATGGTGTCAGGGACCTCTATCCTATCCTTTCTTCCGTGTGTGTGCGTGTATGTGCATGTGTGTGTGCGTGTGTGTGTGTGTGTGTGCAGTACTGAGGTTGAAACCCAGAACCTATATCCCAGTCCTTTTTATTTTTTATTTTGAGACAGGCTAAGTCACCAAATTACCCAGGCTAGCCTGGTACTTGCAAATACTCCTGCCTCAGCCTTCTGAGCTGCTGGGATTACACCACACTCAGCAAGCTCTATCACTTCTAGCCCATTAGCACTGGAACTAATGCATGGTTCTAATGGCAACATCCAGGTGGCTTCCCAGTTCCGACCATCACACTCTCCTTCCCTCTAGTGGAAGAAGAGGGGCAGTGGACAGACACCTCCACCCCTCAAGGGCACTCTGCGGACAGTTGCCTGGAATCAGACTTCCACCAGCCAGAATGTAGTCAAGGGACTGCACCTCCAGCAATGGAGCATAGGACAGACCATTCCCTTCCTGGGCAGCGGGTACATGTGGTGAGACTGGGGATTTTGTTACTGAGGACAGACAGTAACACACAGGAGGAGGATCCACAGCCTCTGCAGGCTCATGCTCGTGCCGGACTTCAGCTCTAGTGTCCTTGTTTGAGGAAAAGTTGCAGGACTTTGTTTTATAGCTCCAGAATTATTTATCCTCCTCCTTCTTCATGGCAGATTTGTTTGGCCCTTGGCACACACATCCCAAAGGGACAATGGCCATCTGAGGTGTGTCTGTCACACAGACAATGAAGGTGACCATCTCAGACACTCTGCCACCTGCTACCTTCTTCCCTTCCTATCAGGTGCATGGGTCATCATGGAAGGGGTTGCAGCTACCTCGACTTCACGGGGACATAAAATGAGATGTCCCTGATCAGTATTTCCCCTGGCAAAGGGAGAGTTTTCACAACTGTGATCTCATCTGTGTTTAGTAAGTCACAAAATAAGCAAGACCACAGACAGAGAAGCCCCAGAAAACCCACCAGACCACTGGTGCATGTGGAAAACCAAAGCTGCAGAAATGCAAAGCTTTACCTTCAGAGACCAAAGCTACTTCTGGGTTGCTAAGTAATCCAGGAGTTAAAGCTCTTAATAAAAGCACATTTTCCCTGAAAATATTTACTATTTAGGCTTTATTGCCTTCTTCATTCCCATTAGCAAGAGTTGGTTTAATTTCCAACTATATTGGCACCAGGTTGACCTAAAGCTGACATTTCTAATGGAAACCTCTTTAAACTTGTTAGTAAGTTTGAAAATGAACTTGTGAGGAGAACAAGCCCCTGGCATCCAGGAACACCCCTGCAGACATCGACTGGGGAAGGTGACAATATGTGATACCAACGGGCATCTAAAGGGAAGGTGCCAGCGTCACATGCCAAGGGTGTTTCAGAAAGACCAACGGGACCATGTCTTCTGCTGACTGTCAGAACCCTAAGGTCTGAAGCCTTGGAAAATGGTCACGATCTTTAAAAGATTATTGTCTTCAAAGTACACACAAAAAACAGCAAAATCAAAATGAATAAATGTCTAATTAAATATCTACAAAATGCAACATTTTCTTCTCCTTGTAAAATGGTGAATTTGGCATTCATGAATTTTATGTAAGTATTTTATTACTTTTGAAAACAATTTGTTGTAGAATGTCTTATAACACAAGAATTCACAAATATGGACCACAACTGCCAGGACCTTACAACTAGAAGTATTTAAATAGGCTATCGATAGCCGGGAACAAACTCACTCAACACCTGGCAAGATGTGTATGGCAATGTGTTTGATTTTCACATGAGGTGTGAATCATCATATGTTTGCTAGGATGTACAGTTTCCAAAAACAGTGCCTTAGAGAAGAGGTCAAGAGCATTTTTCCATAAAGGGCCAGATAGTGTATGTGTTAGTTACTTTTCTCCCATTGCTGAGACAAAATACCCGACACACAAAGTCAGAGGGAGAAGGTTTATTGGCTCACATTTCGTAGAGTTTCAGTCCATAATGGGCAGGCTCCAAGGCAGGGTGGCAGAAGGCAACACGTGTTGGCAGCAGGTCATAGCAAAAGCAACACGGCAGCTTACAGTGTCTTTCTGCTCCTTGTATTTTATTCAGACTTCTAGGATTAGGACGGTGCCAAACCAATCACTCACACATAGAGGTTTAGTAATCACATGCCCTTAATCCCAGATTCACACATTCCAGATTTAGCTACCTTTGAAAAAGACTTCGTGAAGCTTTGGGGGAACATCCAGACACAGCCACAGCAGTGTATTTTATGCTTCATGCACTGGGTGGCCTCTCCTGCAACTCCTGGCCTCTGCTGCTACAGCCCAAAGCCACTATAGACAATTCAACAAATGAAGTGACTGTCTGCCAATAAAACTTTATGTGGAACAGATGATGGGCCTCTGGCTCTTTGCTTAAATCCAGGAATAATCACTTACTGACCCCAGCCAACAATTCACTCAAAAGTACATCTGAAAAGTGGATTTTCTTCTGAACTACCCAGAAGATACTCTAGAGTGTCCCATGAATCGTGCCACATTGGCACAGCTTTTCGACACACTCACACATCAGACTCAGATGCCCCAGAGCTGCGGAAGTGCCTCCTCCTCTTCCTGGCACCCAGGCACCGGAGAAGAGTCCAGCAGGTGCAGAGGACAGCTCAGATCTCCTGGAAGCAAACATTTGCACAGCGTCTTCAAAAAGAAGGGAAATTTTCACTCCGAGCTAATAGATTTTATTAACATAATTATTTTTATTTTTACTGTATAATGTAATATTTCACCCATTCCCCAGCAAACTCTTGTTTCTCTTGATTTAGCCTAAGGCACATAAGAGAATTTGCAAAAGATTATGCTCAGTGATCATACAAATTTTTTAGATTTCACTGTAAACTTTTAGATACCCAACATGCACATTAAAGTACCCTAGTAGCATTTTTAAGCTTTGCTTCACCTGTCTCTTTCCTCTTAGTCAGACGAGAAAACTAACAACTGCTAGGCATATGTCCTCCTATGTACATTTTTGAAGAGGTATTTAAAAGAAACCTTCCCCTCCCCCATGATTTACACTAACACTAAGTGGACAAAGAAAAACCAATTAAAGGTCGGTGGTTTCATTTAACTGAAGTCTAAACAAAATTTATTCATTCAAAGCTTTCTAAATCCTTTTATTCACATGATGTATACAAGTTAAATGTCAGTCTTAGTTATTCAAAGCATAAATAAAGCTTATAAAGTTTTAAACATAATTACTTCTCTTGAGATAACATATTTTATCTAGTTAATCAAAAAGTGAAAAGGTGCTGATATTTACCCTTTCAAAATCACTAAAAATACTTATTCCAAATGTTTTTAGAGAACATTTCCCTATTTGCCTATTTTTTCACTTAAATTGAAGCAGAATCATAATTAGAAAAATTTAAATAACCTTTTAAAATCTATTTTCATTTTTCCCCAGAGTTACTTACTGTTGCCAAACATCTAGGTAATCCATGGATTGTATTTTCATTTACCCTCAGAGCTAGGTTGCTAATGAAAGCAAAAAATAACACAATTAATGTTTCTCTTGAAAATGTGACAAATCAAATGGGTAAAAAGCATGACCTGCTGTTCTGCTTTGGTCCAAGCTGGCTGGTTGGAGGATACCAAGGCATTTAATCCAGATTAATGCTTAATCTTCATCCTAGGACTAGGAGGTGATTAACGACATACAAAGAAAAAAGAGGTAAAAAGAAAATACCTGAATAGTGACTTTCCTCCATTATGAGTCATTTCAATTCTCCAAAACATACATTATTTTAGGAAGGGATTCCTGACCCCAAGCTGCTTTCTTCAAGCAGAGTCGCCTTTGAACCTAGACACAGCCCAGCAAGTCAGGCAGCCGCTCCAGTTCCGAGAGAGTCTGGGCCGAGAGGGTTCCTCCTCACTGTGGATGCCAGGCAGGTGGCAGTGTCATCTTCCAGCAGTCAACACCACAGAGCCTCTGGGGAGAGCCAGGGAGAGGTGGTCACACCACAGCCTTCAGAGCCAGCTTCCTGTGTTGGATTTGAGGGTGCCTCAGTGTAATCCTCGTGGTGGGCAGACCCCAGGTCTGAGGGCATCACAGGCTTCTGCAGACTCAAAAACAGCAGCCACACAGAGGGAAAAGAGGCCACCTTCATCATCTCTTGCCAGTTCCTGAGCGGAAACTGTGACTATTACAGCGGTCCTCCTAGGCAGAATGACAGAAGCCCTCAGGAGTTCCCACACCCGCTCGTCCTCTTGTGGATTCATTCTTTAGGGTTCACCCTCCCACCTCCTGTGCCCTGGATATGTCCCCGTCTATGACTCCCCTGGGTCCTCAGACAACAGTTGCTCTTTTCTGCACATTTACCGTGAATCTTGCTGTGGGCTCCTTCCCAACCCACAAATACGCTCAACTCTGTCCTTCAAATCTGCTCATATTTCACTGTCTCCTTCCAAGAAAGGATGGTCCCCGTCCACTGTGGCCACTTAAGCCCCATCCCTACCATCCTCAGAACACCCATCCCCACTCCTCCAAGAGCTGCTCTCTGCTTTCCCAGATGAATGCTCAAATCACAGTTTCAACCATCCCCAACCAATAGTGATCTTCAACTACCAAAGATGATCTTTCCTCCTCACTGTCACATGCAGAGCCTGAACTCCATCTGGCCTTGCCTGAACAGCTCCATGTAGTACAGCCACATAGACCTCAGACTAAACGTCCTTGATAACGCACCCCTTTTGGCATCTGGCCTCCTCCTCCTTCCCCAGTGTTCCCTAAGTACAGTGCACACGTCCTATTTCAGAAGCTGGCATAATAGAGCCCCAGGGATAAATGCAGCCCAACACTTATTGTTATAAACAAAGTTTTATTGGAGGACCATTTACTGGCTGCTTTCATCATTCAATGGCCGCATTGAGCTGATGGACCTGACCTTCAAATTCTAAAAGATTTTCTGTTCCATCTATTATGGAAAGTTTGCTGACCTGGGCACATTAGGTGATTTTAGATGATATCAGGTCCGGTCATATACATATTTCAACAGATAGCTACTTTCGTGCATAGTTTAAAGCATAGTAGCAAACACATCATCACCCTAATTTCACAAACACTATTGCTTAACTGACAATAAAGCAAAAAGCGAATTAAAATGTGTACTGATTTTTAAAAATGCAAGGGAAAGTTACGAAGGTGGGGAGACAATGATGAAAGCGAATAACACTCTAGCCCCTCTCAACTAACGACATCTCCAATAGCGCAGCCGTACGCAGAAACGCCAAGCTGTCTTCAACACGCCACCACTGCCGGCCGGCCTCTCTCAGGCACACGGCCATGTTCCGGGAGCTGTCCCCTCTTCTCCAGTGCCACAGCCACTGTCTTGGGTCAAGCCCCTGTGTTTAGTCACTGTGGCACCGAGCTGTCCTCGTGGAGGGAGACTGCATGTCCTGCCTCCTAGATATGGCAAGTGACTGAGCACAGCCCACAAGGTAGGGCATCAGGGACTTTTACCTGGCCGATGTGGCCTATCCTCCAGCCATATATCTCCAGCTGCCTCTCGCATGGCAGGGCCCAGGGTTGGTGTTAAGCCACTCTGGTGGGGGAGTTGCTCTGGCTCTGGCTTCCTGACAGCCCACTTCTCCCCAAATCCCAGCCTCTCTCGACACCCTCCTTTTCTGAAAGCACCAGGGTATTCTAGGCCTTGAACCTGATCCATTCATCTTCCTGCCTAAATCCTCAGGAGTGGTTCATAGCCTTTACAACCCCAAAGATACCCAAACCCTGAGAAGAGCAGCCCTCTCACCTGGCCAGGACATTCTTCTCACCCTCATCTCTGAGGTCTCCTCACAGGCCCACTCTTCCTGCCTGGGGCCTCTGGCAGTGCTGAGTCATAAGGCTTCTTCTCCTCCTGACTTCTGAACCTGCTCTGCCCCTCTCCATGAATGAGTCTCCTGCCACCAACCTCTGGTCAGCCGGCTCCCACTCATCAGTTAGCGCCCTGTGAAGACTTCCTGGGGTTTTTTTCTTACTTGACTGACTCAATAAATGTTTTCTGAATGGGTGGGTGGATGAATGGATAATGGAAAGATTATGGAAGGAAGGGAAGAAAATAAGGAAGGAGGGAGGAAAGGAAAAAGGGAGGAAGGAAGGAAGGAGAAAGGAGAGCTTTATGCTAAAGGAAGGTGCTATCTACAATCTGAGCCAGTTGTATCAGCCTTGCTGGGAATGGGTTCCTAGAGTCCTTCTAACCTGTCACTAACCACCAGGGACTTCTGAGAGAGTTAGCTTAGGTAGAACATGAAGACAGACTGAAAGGGCTTAGAGACTGTGTTAGTTAGTTTCCCACCACTGGGACAAAATACCTGCCACCCATAAAATAAGGAGAGATCTATTTGGCTCATGGTTTTCAGAGGATTCAGTCGATGGTCCATTGGCTCCAAGGCAAAAATGACATAGCTGCAGGGCCTGGAAAAGGAAAGTTTCTCAACCCATGACATGAAAGAGGGCGTAAGAAAGGAGCCAGGGATGTGAATATATCCTTTCAGGTCACACCCCATGTCTTCCAACCAGGCCTTAACCACTAACAGCACATTCAACCACTGAGTCACCAGTGGATTATTCCACTGAGGAATGCAGTGCCCCAGGATCCAATCACCTTCTTAAAGCCCCACCTCAGAACACATGAGACTTTGGGGGAACATTTTAGAACTAAACCATAAAAGCACCCAAAACCAGAGGTGGAGAAAGGCCCGGAAAGGGATAGTTGAGGGACCACAAGGACAGGAAACATGTCCCCATTCTGATGGCCCCATTCAGCTCCGGCGCTCTCAAACCATGTCCTTCCCATTGGCCAGCAGCCAGCTGTCCCCAGTGTCCTCTGGCTCACGGAAGGACCCCTCCCTAAACCCTCCCTTGAGCTAAACACTATCTTCTGGCCCTGTGTCCACTTGTACATGGGGCTTGGGGCCCACAGGTAATGTGGGAATGCCTATCAACTAGGTCTGTTATTTGGGGACCATGGTCCCTGTAAGACTGTCTTGCACAGGATGGGGTGGTGAAGAGGAAAGGAAGTTCTTGCCAGCTAACAAGCAAACACACAAGCTGTGGATCAGGTGTTAGAAGTCCTGCCACGTCTCTTCAGTGAAGCTGAATAGATAATTGATGACAGACCTGGTGTGTGCAGAGCAAAACAGAAACCTCAGTGGGGTCCATACCTCATGGATTCCACTTCAAAACCCCAGAGGCTGGCAGCAAAACAGCAGGTTTCTACACCCTGATTCAGTGATTTTGGAGCCCCGTAAGATCAATAATTCATCACAAACCGCCAACTAAGTTAGAAAGCTCACAAGAGAAAGAGCTGGGTCGAATCTGGATTTTTCTTTCCCCTCCTCTTACCAAGCTCAGAGCTCAAAGCTGACATGAATGCAGCTGCTGCTTGCCTGCCTGCCTAGCAGAGGGAGAAGGATGCAGTGTTCTCCTGCCCAGATGGGCAAGGACCTGCATGCCTACCCATGCAGTCTATTTGGCAAGGGCTGTGTGTATGGACGTATACGCAATTGGGTAGACCAGATGTCATGGTCACCATATGGCAGGTTTATGTGGTGACACGCTGTTATTTGTGCAAATTGTCCCTGGCAATGTGAGATGCTCCCTTAAAGATGGGAAACTGAGGCTCAAACAGGTGAAAAGACTTCCCACATTTGCTCAAAAGTCAAGTGGGCTGGTCTGGAATCAGACAGCCTGTGCTCCAGCCCTGGCTCTGCCCCTCAGGGCTCTACCACCTCCTCAGTGTGGGGATCCATCTATGTCCTTGGGCTGTTGAAGAGCGGGCCTTTCATTTATTCATTCTTTACTGCCTGTGTGCCATGTTCCAGTAAGGACACACCTCTGCCCTCGAGGCATTACAGTCTGCTCAGGGAGACATCCCAGGCACTTCAGGGCTCATTCTAAGTCATCCTCCCAGCAGTCAGGCCCAGATGAGGTGCCCTGCAGCCCTGACTTTGCACACATGGCCCCTTCCACAGGACCCTGGTGTGACTCATTTGTTTTGTATCCCAGCATCTACCAGGCATCAACCACTTTGCAGGACTCAGAAGCAAGCGCTTAGAAGAGCCCAGTCCCTGGCAGCCTAGGGGCTGTCAACAAGTTATGGAACCACAGCTTCCACTATGGGGACTGTGACAAGAACCAGAGGAGCTGACACTGGAAGACTCTGGGTTGTGAGTTTACACTTTGACATTGGGGGATCCTGAATAGAGGCTTTATGACTTTATACTGGGGCATCCCAGGCAGTGGCTCTCTGCCCTGCCCTGCTCACTTTTCCAGGCCATGGTGCCTGTATCCCTGTCTCTTATCCATTCTAACAGCCAGAGGAGGGGACACACAAGCGCCTCATCAGTGTTCATGAAACAAGGTCCCAAGGCTTCCATTAGAGGCTCTGAAGAGCATCCCAAGCCCACTAACCCAACATAAAGACAACTGAGGTCTGGAGTTAAGCATTTTAAGGAATTCCCCAAGCATCAGACCCTACAGCCAAGCTGCCTGTGTTTGAACCCCCAAACTACTATTTTCCATGGCGGTGACCTTGGACATGACAGTTAAACTCTGTGTCCCTGAGTTTCCCTGTTACAAAGGGAATACAACAGTACCTGGTGTAGGGAGTGTGTCAACATGAGCTGGGGAGCTCCTATGCTCCAAGCACTCAGAACAGTGGAAGGAAGTGACACATTATGCATGCGTTTGCCAAATACCATGCATCTCACCAACAGAGACTGCCTACATCAGTAATGTTGTTACTTCACGCTCTAAGTCCCAAATTTCCCGTAACACAGGGAGCTCTTCTGGGTCAGGACCCCTGTGCACGGCTGTGTGGTGCACCCTCGCAGAAGAGGGGGACACTCAGATCCTATGTGGCACATGTGCATGGTCTGCTCTTCCTTTCCACTTTAACTCCCCACACAGACCTGTCCAACTCCAAGGTGCTTCCTGATCCCCACAAGGTTACACAGAGACTGTGCGGCAGAGCCTTCCCGGACACGTCTTACATCAGAGCCTTGCCCAATAACCCCCTTGAGCAGAGTCAAACCACATCTTTCACCATTTCACAGAAAAGGCTCATCCTTCTGCTTAGGTCGGGTTCTGCAGCCCAGTCCTGGAAGGATTCGCATGAAAGTAATTGCTGTGGACTGAATGGCATCAGCCCTACATTCACAGGCTGAAGCCCAACCCATGTGAATGTCTGTGGCAATAGGCCCTCTGGGGGGTAACTAAGTTTAGGGGAGGGTGGAGCCTTGATGGGGCCAGGGCCCTAAGAGGAGAGATACCAGTCCCTCTCCTCCATCCTCCCCATTTTGGAGTGCACAGCGAGAAGGTGGCCATCTACCAGTCGGGAGAGAGTGCTCACCTGAGCTAAACACACTGGCACCCTGATCGCGGATGTCCAGTCTCCAGAGCTGTGAGGCAGTAAGTGCCTGTTATTTAAGCCACCCAGTTTGTTAACCGTAACATTTTGTTAGGGCAGCCTGAGCTAATGAGATACAGGTTTTTATGGCAGCCTGAGCTGACCAACACAGTGCTTTTGGAAGGAAGGTCCCCAGGTCATGTCTGGAGCAGAGGGGGACTGGCAGAATGGACGACTGATGCACAGGACAAGGGGAGCCCCCTACCCAACTCCATGTCTGCAGCTTTCTTCCTTCCATCAGTTCCACAGGGTGTTTGGGCTCTGTGGGATGCAGGCAAAACTACAAAGTAAACCAGCAGAGTCCTGACCTCACTGAGGACCCTGGTCATGCTCCCTCCAACACAGACACATTGATGACCCTGACACAGATGAGGGTGGGCCTACTCAACACAAGAAGTCTCCTTGAGGTGAAGGTCAAGTCAAGGACAATGGGCTGGAGTTCCCTTTTTCACAAAGGGCAGAGAAGAGGACCTGCAAGTTCCATTGCTACACTTTCCAATGCCTGGGCTGAAACACAATTCCAGGGAAGAGGAAAGTCAAAGTGTACCTACCCAGCTACACTAAGGGTCAGTCCACAAATGGGATTTAGTAACAGTTTCATTCCTTTCCTGTTCTTCTAACTGCCCTCTCTCTTCATCTGGCTCAGGGTCAGCCCAGGCAGGCACGCTGGGACTCACTTGTGCTATGGCTCTGGCTCTGGCTCTGGGCACTGTTCAGGGAATGAAGGCACAGTGGCAGGGAACAGGTTCAATGCCTGTCTTGTGGCCACCTGGGAGCCAGAAGTTCTACAGCTAAGTCACATGTCAGGGTGGGTCTGGATGCCAGCAAGGTGCCGCACGGCTGACAAGTAACATTGCTCCCCTGCCCACCGAAGGCAGGACCTGCAGCCAAGAGTGATGAGAAGCGTTAAGAGTGGTAAGAAAGGAAGATGGGAAAGGACCTCGTTCAGCTGGGGCCAAGGAGGCCACTCAGGACAGGGAGAGACAGAAGAAGAGGAGGAGGAAGACTCTCCAGGCAGAAGAAATCACATGGGCCCTGGGCCCAGAGTAACTCAGGTGGGTTCTCATGTGGCTACAGGCTGGAGAGGTGGGTGAGGGTGAGGCAGAGGCAGAAGCCAGGTGATTGAGAACAACACAGGACCTCCAGGCCTTAGGACTGTTGGTGTTTCCCAGGTCCAACAAGCGCTAGAAGTTTAAAACTGGAGAGTACACGTCCATTTGTCTGTAACATGCTGGTGGACTTTATGGCTGAGTTGACTTCCCATCATCTCTGAGTTAGGGATTCCAGAAGACACGTAGAAATGTGGAGAGTATATATATATATACACACACACACACAAATGCACACACATGCATGCCATCTCTGTGCACGAGTATGTCTGTGTGTGTATACAGCAGAGCACACCACATCAAGGTAAATTGGACTAAACACATTAAGTGAAAGCAACAAGGCTGTGGACTGCTGCAAAGAGCCCCAGGTACCCTGCCTGCCTGGCTCCCAGTGCCGGGAATACTGGATTGGAGATGCGACGCCCCAAGTGGCTCACTGTGCACTGTACCCAGCCCAGATCAGTAGGCTGCAGACTGTGCTACACAGGCAGGTACAGTGGTCCATCCCGGCCAGAGGAAGCTGCCCGCCAGCCTCCCACCTGGCTTCTCCCCATGGCTGCTTGGGGTGGGTTTTCCTTGAGCAGATTTGAACCCCCACTCCTAGTCACTCACTGGGACTGACAGCATCCTGTCCCCAGCAGGGTCCTCCCTGGCCTCAGTGTCCCCAAGTCTCCACTCCTCAAAGATACTTTGTCAGTCATTTTCACCTGAATTTTCACCTGAATTATTCACAGAGTATTTCAATTCTAACATTTGGTATTGTTGTTGGCAACACAGTGACAATTGGCTTTAGGTATTTCGTGCCCCACCCTGCCCAATGTGTTCTTTAGAATGCCCATTAGTTTGCTTTTATGACAACTGAATGGAGCTTTTCATCCCACGTTTGATATCAAAGAGAATCCTAATATGATAAATTGAACTATGTAAATACTGTTAATATTTGAATCTGTTGCCCATGTGTATGAAAATTTTCTTGATACTTCACAAACCAATTGACAATAATGCAAGACAAAGCACTGGTGCTAAGAAAACGTAATTTTGCAAACTTCTTCCACAATCTCCAATTTCCTTTTTTAATTGTTTTGTTCTGCTTTTGTTTGTTTTCATCAGAATCATTATTTTCGTTCGTTACTTTGGTAATAGTTTTGTGTTATAAGTCTTAACCTACTCAGTCATGAAGCTTATGAAAGCCATTCATCTGTGTTATTTATAATGGAGTTCTTCGCGGGATTTCAGTTGAAAAGAAAGATTCTGCTGCTAAAAGTAAGGAAAAAATGAACGAGGTGATCTCTAGGACTTCAGTAGCTCAAATATTCGGTAAATCTGAAGACACTCAGCAGGAGCATATCTGCCTGTGACTGAGTTCATAGCAACTCAGTAGCAAAAGAAATTTTCCCCAGGTTAAAACCTCATGTACCTTCAAGTCACTAGGTACCATGCTTTACTTTAATCTGTGTTCCACATTCACTTATCCTCTAGTTTGTTTGGACACTGGACATATTTTATACCACCTCTTCTTTTCCACATGTCTAATTCTCAGGGTTTCCCACAGGTATTAGGCAGACCAATAAGTAATTCTTCATGCATCATTCAGATCTGTCCTTACAGGAGTAGAGATCTGCACTCCTCTTGGCTCAAAGAGCAGGTCACAGCCCTTACATTTAAGAAGGATGAGGTTTTATTGGTTTTGCATAAATTACCAAACAAGAAAAATTCATAACTAGAAATTCTTGTGATAATACTGCTTTTCATGAAAGGCATAATGATTCTGTAATGAGCAATGTGTTCACTCACAGCAGAAAGGCGTGGACACGTGTGACACTGTGTTGTGGTAAGGGAGCAGGAGACTCGTACACTGTCTTCAGTTTTCAAACAGTGCCCCAACCATGGCCTCAGCACGTGTGAGTGACACTCATCCACCTGAGGATGCAGGACAACATGCAGGGCATGGTGCAAAGGCAACTGTGAGCCCTCATTCAAAAATTAAAAATGTCAAGATGACATCAGCAGAGCACTGAGCCAAGCATGTGCCCTTCCAAGAAGCGTTGCTCGGGGCCGGGGATTTAGCTCAGTGGTTTCGCCTCCTGCTGCACAAGCGCAAGGACCTGAGTTCGATCCCAGGTACCAAAAAAAAAGCAGCGCTGCTTGGTCTCTGTGCTCTTGAAGGAGCAGAGATTCCTCTGTGAAGTGTACAAACCCTTCACTGGTGGCTGCACAGCAGGACCTTTGGTGCCAAGAGCACCATCTTTTTATCTTTACTCAAACACAGCCCGGGGAAAGATGAAATCACAGAGACTGGGGACCCTGTTTTTGAAGCTCTCTTAGCACAGCCCTTTGGCTCTGGCATACTTTTCAGTTATATGTCAGAAAAGGGAACTTTTTAATAGGGGCAAATTAAACTGGCGAGGTCTGGATGAGATTCACACCTGTGACCTGCATCAGTAGTGCAGGCCACAGTCGATTTCCTGACTTTGATCATGCGGTCTGGTTATAAGAGATGCGACCTGGGGGAGTTAGGAGGGGTCCGTGGGAACTCTCTGTACTATTTCTGCAACTTCTTATGAGTCTAAAATTATTTCAGAAAAATCATTCTGCAAAGCAAAGCAGTGCTTTAAGAATCTGTATGTAGATTGTATAAAAACATTGTAGAGGGGAAACCAGGGGTCTTTTGGGCAAGAAGTGTAAGATCACTGGGAAAGAGTTTGATCAGGGCTAACATCATGTGATCTTAACCTTATTGATGGCTCTGGTGCCCTTAGATGGACACAAGAAAACGTGTGTGTTTGGAGGTCTCACAAAAAGTGTCATATTTGATCAGGACTATCCACTTTTGACTACCAGCAAAAATAGTAACAACTGGTTACGTGGAAAGGTGGTTGAATGTACCAAGCCTGTAAGAGAAAGCCCCACTTCTCAGATTTTCACTGACTATGTGGTCATGCTAATGATGTCATAGAATCTTATCGAAAGGCCCTCTCTTAAGGGAAACAGCCATCAGTCCCTGGTGGGATGCAGTGGGGGACAGACTTTTGTATCTCACTGGAGGCCCTGAGCAGACAGTACTTGGCCTGATGCATGCACCATCTCACTGCGATCCTGGGGGAGACACTGACTCATTCCAAGACAATGCATTTCTCCCCAGGAGAGAACAAACCTGCCGAGGTGGCCTTGCCCGTGTCCTGCTGCTCACAGGCCCAGAGGTCGGGAGTGAAGGAAGAGCTGGGAGAGGAAAGGTGGAGAGGAGAGGTACATGGACAAAGGCTAACAGGACCTAGACAGACAGCTTCTGAGCTCCCATGGGTGGCACAGATCCCTAAAATGTGCATATGCACCCAGCTGAGTTATACAAGGTCACTCTGACAACGGAAATGGTTTAGATTTAAGGACAGGACCACTGATATTACTGCTTTGAATTTCTATCATTTTAATTTAGGCCATTCAATAATAAAGTAAAAGTTCAAAGAAAATAAAGCAGGCAATGGACCTGGAAAATGGTTTTATTTAAGATATTTTACTGTGCAGCAGGTTTTAAAATGTCAGCTTGCTCAGTAAACCTATGTGATGATTTAACTTGGGGCAAGGGTGTGAAAATGAATGAGGTATATTTAACCAGTCCTCATAGATCTGCTTGTGACTTGCAGGAGGCTGGGAAGCGAACCTAGGGACCCCTCAAGAAACAGAAACCAGAAACCCTCAGTTTTCTCCTCTGGAAAACAAGGAGTTCAGATTGCTTGTCCCTCCCCTGTGGGGTTCTGGTGAAAATTCAGGGGGACTGAGCATGTGCAGTCCACAGCCAGGGATGCTGTGAAGTAGCCATGGGTGTGCTCCTTAGGGCAATGCCTCTGGACTCTAGAAGCCTGCAGACCATTTAGGGAGGAAGGAGAATGCCACCATCACCACCAGCCTACAAGACTTCTTACTACAAGTGGGGGAAAGGTAGTCCTCCCCCAGCAGCAGGGACCAGTGACCAGAATGCACATTGGCCCTGAGCCCTGCTCTGTGACTTTAGGCAGTCCCCGGTCAGTTTTCTGTTTCCAAGCTACCACTTGAGAAAGGAAAGTTCAGCCAGTTTGGAAACCACTTTAAATAACACTCAATTGTCCCATTCTAATTCCTCTTCCATACCCCAACGATGCTCAGGAGAAAGTGTCACTCTGATGCTACTGCGGCTTTGACACCTCTCCCCTTTCCATTTTCGCAGAGAGTACCCCCCCTCCCCATCTCTGACAGGTAGCATCACTTACCCAGAATTTGTGTTCTACTGTCACACCTGACTCTTCTTTTTTTTTGGTACCGGGGATTGAAGTTGGGACCTTGTGCTTGCGAGGCAGGTGCCAGAACCACTGAGCTAAATCCCCGGCCCACACCTGAGTATCTGAGTGCTTTGAAACTCACAGGATTTGGTATTCCATTCATTTTGATGCATCTTGTTCCAGTACTTGTTTGTTTGGTACTTGGTACACAAGCTAAACTTGTCAGTGTCCATTGTCCGGTGACCTGTCACCCTTTCCAGCCAAAAGAATTTGGGAGTCATCAGGTTTGGTATTTGTCACGGCTCCCAGAACCAATTAACAAGGATCACCAAGGTACCACTGCATTTCCTTTGTGTCTATTTCCACACTTCCTTCTTTATACAAGCAAAAGAAGTTTCTCATTAAAACATAAAATTTCCTACTTGAAATAAATGTACTTAATGTATAGGCAAGTACATTTAAACAAAGTCCAAGTGGCAAATAGATATGGCAAAAGTTATGAAGAAGGGGCAGGACAGACAGCAGTTTGGAATTACTGAGTCATCTGGTGCCATCACAAAGGAGTGGCCCTGACACGGCAAGGTGGATGAGTGTGAAGCTGAGTGAGGCTGGTGCCCTGCAAGTGGGTTGGGTGGAAGCAGCCTGCAGGAAGACCTCACCGGAAGTGGCAGTGAGAGGGGCCTGAGGCTGCACCTGTCATGAAACCATCAGCAAAGATACTCCTCTGCTTAAAACCAAGAAGCAAATAAGCAGCACATTGCCTTTGCACCTAGCTGGGCTCTGGCCACACCTGTGCCCAAGGACAGAGCTGGCACCTGATCCTCCACAGCTGTCTATGGAACCTGCACAGGAGAGAAATATGACAGAGGCTGGGATTACAGATGGCAGCAGTAAAATCAGAAAACAAGAAATGACATTTCCCCTAAACGTGTTATAACAACATCATCAGAGAAGAAACATAAACCTTGATGATTTATCTGGGGAGAGATGTTATTCATTTGTCTTTTGTAATTGCTGGTTGTGAGGATGAGTTGTCCATTGTCCAGAGTTTCAGTGAAAGACTTGCTTCAGGAGGCCTCAGGGTCGCAAAGCTCACCCTCTCCTAAGACTGACGGTGATGGCTCTTGTGGTCTCCACTGTTGCATACCACCCTGCACCTTGTCCTATTCTTTCTTTGTTCAACAAATACAGTCAGTGAGGGACTCAAACACTGATGGGTGCCGGGTTTCTTCAGTCTTAGGACTCACTAGGTTCCCCACCAGCAAGGAAGGCATGTATGCAATCCCCTGACCATCTCCATCAGGACACATCCCTATAGCTCAGCAGCAGAAGGTGACAATGGGGGTAGAACCCATGACTCCATCTTGGATGGTCTTCCCCAGGCCTGGTATGGTCAGGTAAGGTGGGTGGACAAGTAAGTGTGTGCACCTTGAGATGGCCTTATTGACCAATTACTGTTAATAATACTAATATTGGCTGCCCCCATTTATTGTGTGCCTGTAAGGGTGCTATCCTATGCCAAGCACTTTACGAGTTATTTGATTAAAATGTCCAATAACCTGAGAGAAAGAGTAGAAAAGGGGAGAGAGAGAGAGAGAGAGAAAGAGAGAGAGATCTTATCTTCATTTTATATATGAAAGCCAAGTGTCAGCTGGATTGTAAAACTGATGTGTTTAGGTTTGGCAGCTAAACCAGGTTTGTTGGATCCCAGTTCTCAGGACCCTGAAGACACAGAAACGGAGATGTGTCCCAAGCTGTGCATGGGAAGCCAGGGGACATCTTGGTACAAGAAGAGAACAAAGTCCTTCTGCCTTGGGTGAGGCTCTTGTCCCTCTGACAGAGCTGATCTTTGGCCAGTGCTCTGTTATTGTGAAGTCCCCACCTTGCCTTGTCTCAGCTCACAATGACCAAAGCCCTTTCCCATACTCTGCTTCTATAGCTGCTTCCTCTCTCCCAAGAGACAACTACAAAGCTCCCAAGCAGAAGGCGCCTAGGACACCCAGCACTTGGGTACCATCTCATCCAGTGCTGGGGAGAGCAACTTTCCCGCCCGCTACCTCCAGGTGTAGCAACCTTAGCTCCGCCCCCAGGAAGGGTGGGGGCATCGCTCCTGGGCCTTTGAGCCACTTCTATTTCCTCCATGCTTGAGAGTCCTCACTGACTAAAGCAAGACCTTCCCACAAATACACAAAGATTATTTGTCAGTCAAGATGGTTCTTCTCTTAAAATTGCAGAAACTAACCAGAAGGTAACTACAGCTGTCATTGCTGATGTGAAGATTCAGCTATCTAGAGGTTTGCACCATCGGTCTTTTTCAGGAAGGGCTCACAGCCCGCTGTGGATGTGTATAGATGCAGATCTGCCTAAGGCTGCTCCTCTCCCCCTGTCATACCCTTAGGGAAGACAAAATGTGAGCCCAATCCTAGGAGTCTCAGTCATTGACCAGCTTCCTCTACCACCAAACAGTTCTTGTAATATCTCTCTAGTGGAACATAGTATCAAAGTGAAATTGAAGTTTTTACCCTAAAATGCCTCACTTAATTCAGTAATAAACATCATGGGTGGAGGCATCAGATGAGCATGAACGACAATGTCCCCCTTTGCCATTTTTTTCTGCTTTCACTTGTTAGATCAACCACTCCCAGCTCTAGGTGAAGACAGAGAGCAGAGCTCATGATGCTCTCCTCTCCTCAACCATCTAACCCAATCCAGAGCTGCTGTGAGGATGACTGAGGCACAGAAACTGAACTTCGGAAGCAGCAGATGAGACAACCAGAGTCCCTGGCCTACGGCTCTGCATGGGTCAGGCTGAGCTGCTCACTGACCTCTGACCCATGGCATCATCCCAGCTCACAGGTGAGGAGGGCAGTCAATGGCTTGCTCAGTTGCATGAAGCTAGAAAGATGCAAAGGCAGAAATGTAGCCCATGTCTCATCCTGCAAGACCAGGTAGCTTTCTCCTTGGTGTCTCTGCTGGAGGAGAGCGCAGGAGCAGGTTCTGTCACACCACCTCTACAATGGCCAAGAAGCCCACGCACACTACTTACCAGTGATCAGGGCACATTTCCACTTAGAGAGCCTCTGCCTAGCAAGATATCATTACCTTGACCAGGATTTCTCAACCCCAGCACTTTGGACACCTACTGAGACAATTCTTTGCAGTGGATGCTGCTTTATGTGTTGCAACACCCTTGGCTTCAAACCCTAGAGGCTTTGGGCATGCCCTAAATGTGACAGGCAAAATTTCCTCCAGGCATTGCTGAGTATCTTCTAGGGAGCAAAACTGCTCATGGTTGAGAACCACTGATCTGAAACACAAATCTATGTAGTTGAGTTGGACAATTTTTGCAGATTTTTTTGTCCTAATTGTGACTCAGACATGATTAAGAGTGAAAAACACAAGGGATGATTCAAAGCGTAAAAACCATGATCCATTGTGTCCATGTATTATTGACATAATTGCCGTGAATACAACACATCCTAGTCCACGCCCCAGGCTGAAATGGCTTTGCCCTCGCTGCTCTACATGATCAGGATCTGGTCATCTTTTTTTTTTTGGTATCAAGGATCGAATTCAAGACCTTGCGCTTGCAAGGCAGGTGGCAGAACTGCTGAGCTAAATCCCAGGCCCTAGGATCTGGTCATCTTGAGGAACCGCCTCTGTGCTTTCTGGGTTCAGATGTAAAGTAGCAGCGTGGCAGGGAAAGCAGGGTTGCTGTGACAAGCTAAGCAGGAGGGACAGAGCAAGTTCACCTTCACCAGAGCTCCAAGGGTGTCAGGGTGCAAGCACTCTAACCCAGCCACAAGCAGACAGGGCCACAGTTTGTCCTTATCATCTCTACAGCTACAGAGTGCAACGCAGCTTAGGGCACAGGTAGAGTCAGATACCTGTTTGTTAACTGATTGCTTCTATCTGGCCAGGAATATTAGATTGTTTCATGAGAAAAAAAATAGTTTCTTTATTACCTTGGCCAAGCCCAGGACCCTCGTGGTTATGAGATGCACACAACCAGGGACTACTCTTGGATGAGCCCCTCTGTAGGCTCCACCACTGAAATTGCTGGCAATAAAGCAGAAGTTGCTTCTGCAGCCAGCCAGGATGGCTGGGACCTTTGATCCCAGTCAACCTGAAGGCCATCGTCAGTGGCTCCCACCAACCCTGATGTCACCTACCTCCCACCTCTGTGAATCTGCCCCTCTGGCCCATGGACCTCCAGAACCACTGATGCTACGCAGACAGGGAGCAGGGCTCCCGCCACAGCTTGATGGCTGCATCTGAGCGATCCGTGCATGTGAATCCATGGGGACAGGAACAGACACTCACAAGGACAATCTGCTTCCGGGAGAGGCCCTGTCTGTCTCCAGTGAAGAGTCGCATTGAGGGACTACCAGGGGTGAGGCTTCTCAGCATCAGGAGTTCAGCTGAGTGACCTACAACAGGAAAAGGGCTTTGCAGAATGAACTCACACATCTGTTCACCTGCTCAGCACATACTTCCTAAATGTCCCCCACGTGCCGAGGCTCCCTGTGAAGTCAGCCAACTGCCAAGGCAGAGGGCATGGTCTCCAAGACCACCCTCACGTCTGACACCAACTGCAAGTTCAAGCAGACCCAAGGCCACCCTTGGTTTGACAGCTCTCCATGACTCAGAACTCACTGCGAAACTGTTACTCCAGTTTCACAGCTTACTATGAAGCAAAGGTACAGATTAAAGTCAGGCAAAAGAAGAAGAGCACAGGGCACAGACTCATGCCAGGAGTTCCCAGTTCCTAGTTCCAGCTTCATGGGACTTCCTCACAAAGGCAGGAGGACCGTGAGTGACAGCACTCATGGACGCTGCCTGCCAGTGAAGCCCACTCTGCCTCAGTGCCCTGAGTCTTCACTGGGACTTGGTCAGGAAACCTGAGTGTCTTTCCACGTGGCTGGCCCCAGTCTTACCTTTCTCTAGGGCTTGACAGTCATTGTGTGACACAGAGCTCCGGCTCTAGTCACACTGTTCCTATCTGGTTTAGCTCAAGACCTACCGCTAAGCGAAGACACTTTTGTTAGTTGTAACATCCCAGGACTTAGAAAGTCCCTTCTCAAACCAAGTGCAAAGACTGTACCTCACTTGAGGGAAGGAGAAATGCTTACTGCTCACTCTGAATCCTGAAGCTGTAAACGTAAGTTCGTACTTCACCTAAAACATGCACCTTCTCCAGACCCCACTGATAGGAACACAGAGGAAAATGTTGACCAGGATGCCTGTGGCTTTTGGCTTGCTCAGCATCTGCTCCTCCTCTGGTAAGAGCACGCCAACTGTCCTCCAGGAGAATGCACACTTCCTGAACCCGTGTCCCCTGTAGATCAGGGGAGACTAAACCAATTCCAACGAGGTCCAGCAGCAGGTTCAGACCAGCCGACCCAAGTCCAGCCTCCAGTTCCTGTCCAGTGGTTACCAGACCAGTGACTCATGCCAAGCAGTGACAGCAGTCCTGGAGCCTTCACTGACAGCCCTCTCTCGCAGGTGAAATGGCATGTCCTGAGGACGACAGTCACCACCTTGGCACCCTAAAAAAATAGCCAACCTGAGAATGAAGGGAGCCGGAGAAAGACAGAGCCAAGCTGTGCAGTGGCTTGGGAGGAGCACCGGGCCGGATCTGCCAGGATGCAGGCTTGCCACACTCTTCAGTGACAAACAGAGCAGTACTTTTCTTTTTTTTTTTTTTTTTCTTTTGTCAAAATGTATTTGAATTGGGATTTTGTCATTTTCAACCCTTTATCTCTAACCCAAACACTCACCCTGATGTTTCCCCAATTTCCAGGTGTCTTCTGCATTTGCCCAGGCGTTGTCCAATTCCAATGTAAATGGTCTGAGCAGGGCTGGGTCCTGATCCTCTGCCTCCAGGAGGGCGGGCTGCCCACTGCAGACTCACAGGCCAGGTGGGAGAAGAGGGCCTGAGAGTTGGCGTGCTATCCTTGCTGTCATCAGTGTTCCTGTACCAGTCCCTGGTGGGAGGTCTTGTAAGGAGAGGGAATGCAGAAGGGGTTATCAACCACCGGAGCATTCCTCCTGCACTCAGAGTCTGGGAAAGAAGCACTCTCAGCCTCCCAAGAAAGGATCAGCCCACCGGAATACTGAAGCAGATCTTTCTCTTCAAAGTCATGGGTTTTCCAGGTGAGTATTTCCTCTATTATTTTGCTTTTAAGGAAATTCAGACTACCTAGGTAACTTAAGAAAACACTTGCCACCTCAAATCATTTGTAAACAAGGTAGAATGTGGAATCGTCAAATAAACTGATCTGTCAACCAAGCCAAGTGTGAGGAGGAAGGGGAAAGGGAATGGGGTGACTGCAGAAAGGCCGTCTGAGGGGCGGTGGGGGTGGGAAGGTCCTGTTCTTGGCCGTCCCTCGTTAATATCCTGGCTATGAGGCTGCACTGTAGTTGCACAAGATGTCACTCCGGGGAAAGGAGGCAAGGGCTACTCAGGACCCACTCTATTATTTCTTAAAACTGCACTTAAATCTATAATTATGTAAAAATCATTTTTCTAATTAAAATAAATGTCAATCAAAAAACCCTAACAGAAGCACGGAACTTTGGAACATTGACTTACTTCCTTTCTCCTCATGGAATGCTGATTAGGAACATGTTTCATATCCTCATTACCAACGTTCCACCAGTTAATTATATAAATGGGAGAGACACTTACATACTACTTGGAGCCTGGGTTTCAGTTCACAGATTTTCTTAAATAAGATTCTTAAAGTTTTTTGAAATGTTTTACTTTGTTTTGGTGCATTTAAAAATTTGGCTTTGGGAGACTGTAGAGAAATGTGTTAAAACTTGTTCATAAAACCACCCATCCTGCTTTGTGACAAATGTGTCCCATACCATCACATCTGCCTAAGCTTATATCCCATTCCAAGTTCAGGAAACTGTGCTAAATATTTATCACACATCATTGGCTTTGACAAAGAGCTGTAGCATTATCTTATGAACAGATGAAAAAGATGGGTTTGATGGCAGCTTCCTCACTGGTTTGTCTCTTCTGAATAAATAGTGCCTTTCTTTCAATGGTATTTGTCCCTTGTTTGCCATTTCAAGAGTTATTATAAAAAATAATCACTAGCATGGATGCCATGTGATAACAAGGTTTATTTTACAGTTTTCTCCATCGTGTTGAAAAGCTCTCTCCCTTGGGAAGTGAGAATGAGCACTATTTTCCCCCAGTCTTGGTAACACTCACCATTGTCAACAGCATGACAGTGATTGTGTAAAAGCTATCATGTACATGAGGGGGCTGGGTCAAAGTGCTTCCCTGGTGGTAATCACTCCTGAGTTTCCAACCACAGTGACCCAGTCTGCCGGATCATGGGCCGGTTCATATCTTGTGGAAGGAAAACAAACAAACATTTTAAAATTAAAAAGTAACATAAAAAGACAAATCAGAATACTTATGGCCTAGGAGCACCATTCCTATCATAAGCAATGTGGAAATTCTAAGACCAGTGAAACCATGTGAATGTCCATGAACTTTGTGAAGGCACAAGAACGACAGTGTGACGACCCTATTTCTGTGCCAAGTCGATGCTCCCTGGAATGCTAAGTGTCCCCCTTCACGTTGGACTGGGCATAACATTGTCTGCTCTGGCTTAATGTTAAACACCTACCCTCTCTTGCAGGGGAGGCGGAGAACTTCACTAGCTCTGCAAGGTTCACTTTGAAGCAAAATGCAAAGGATCCCAGTGGGTAATCTGGCCCAGCCCTTCACCTGTGTGGACCTGACACCATTTTAAGAGGTAGGAATGCCAAGCTCCCAAGGATTTCTGAGAGCCATTGGCCAACAGAGGGCATCTTGGAACCATCTCTGGTTGCCAACAACAATTGCCTACCAAAGGGCCCACAGTAGCAACTTTCTGTACTCAACCAAACAACAATCACAGGTCCAGAAAGGGGTGGAGAAGAGCAATCCTTCCGCACTTGGTAAACTGTTTTCCAAGGGGTTAACAACTGTCGTTCTCTGACTCCTTATAGGTCACAGTTTTTAAAGGTATTGAAGCTTTTCCATTTTGTACTTCACCTCTTAAGTAAAGTTTCAGAAGCTTTCGTGGCTTTGCAATGTTTCCAAACCGTGTAGAAGCTCAGAGTTCTGTGGAACATCTCAGGCCAAAACATAGCCCTCTATGCAAGCCTGGGCATGACAGGTTAACTACAAGGAATGCAGGGGGAGCAGAACAAAACTGAACAACATCTGCACACCAGATATTGCTTCGGCCTTATTGCACAAGGCACTCAACCAACTCCTTGGAAAAACAATTATCTGAGGCTAAAGTGAATGGACTGTCCAGTTTTTAAGTTCAGCACAATCCAAATATTTACTGAAATCTACTGAAGAGCAACCATACTCAGGAAAACATCAATAAAGAAGACACAGGCTCTACATCAGTGGTTCCCAAAGGCCCTTGGCTGGCAGCATCAACTGTGAACCTACCAGAAATGCAAATCTTCACCCTAGAACTTTGCATCACAAATTCTACCAGCAGGACTTAGCAATCTGCATTCAACAAGTCCTTCAGGGAATCTGATGCATGCGTTGTTTGACAGCCACTGCTTAAGGGCTGCACTTATTCAGCAGGCACCAGTGTGGTTTCTGGTTATTGCTCACACTGAGAACATTGCAGAGATTGAGAACAAGTGTTGAGAAATTCTGATAACCATTGGTATTGCTGTGTCCCCCAATATAGGATTACTTTTCTGGTAATTAATTTGAGGCATATTGTACAAAATTATCACTCTGTGATTAATTGGAAATATTTTTAAAATCTGGCTTTCCTAGCGGGTATGTTGGGAAACATTGCCCTAAGGAAGGGGGTCTCAAGCTCCAGTGTAGACAGGTGCTAAGCAGGTGACAGAGATGAGCAAAGTGGGCCTGACAGGGATGGGGGCCAATGGTCAAGCTTGGCCTTGAGAAAGGGCAAGATGCGGGAGCCCCATTCTGTCTCAAATGGTCCATGGCCCCCCCCCGTAGAACATAGACCAGATGCCAAATCTTCTTGATTTTTTCAAGAGCATCTAGAAAATCCAAGTTTCTGTACATAATCTCTTGATTTTTAAAGACTAAAAACTTTACTTTCAAAAAGAAGACATTTAACTCAAGTGCCCGTGGATAGATGAATGGATCAACAAAATTATAGTAAATGGACATGGATATTCTTCCTTACCAAGGAAGGAAACTATGACATGTGCTAAACATGGATGAACTTTGGATACATTATGCTAAGGGAAAGAAAGCCAGGCACTTAAAGACAAATGCTGTAGGGTTCCACTCATGGGGTACTGAAAAAGTCAAATTCACAGGGGTAGACAGTAGAAAATGGGGTGCTAGTTTTTAGCAGGTATAGAGTTTCATTTAGGCAGATGAAAATGTTCTGGGGGTAGATGGTGGTGATGGTTACACAACCATGTGTACGTACTTCATGCCATTAATCTGTACACCTCAAACTGGTTAAGATGACAAATTGTATGTAAACCGTACCAAATTTAAAAACAACCACTTCTGAAGTCCAGAGCAAGAAGGCTGTCCATTTATAATCTCTGGTAAAAAGGGAAAAAGAAACATGTAACATTATTTTCGTATAAAAAAAAAAAAACCCTAGAAGAAACTGTGCTAGATGGAAAGGGAAATGAGCAGGCAAATTCTCCAGGCTGGGGAGAGGAAGCTGCAGAATGAGGAAGACAGTTAAGCTAGGGTTGTGGTTTGGATCTGGAATCCACCACTGTGCCTCAGATGCTCAGTAGAGGGTGACTGGGATATCCGGGTACCTCTGACTTACTGTCGGGAGGGAGGGCTCAGTGAGGGCCCATCTTTGGGGGCCTGACTGGAAGCCTATAAGTCTGGCCCTGGCTCCTCCTTTCTCTTTCTGCTTCCTGAACCACCATGACATGAGCAGCTTCCCTCTGCATAGGTCCTTCCACCATGCTGTTTCTGCCTTGGAGCTGGCCCACCATGCAAGGACTGGAACTTCTGAACCTGTGGGCCCAAACAGATGTTTCTTCCTTTCAGTTGTGGGTGTTGGGTATTTTGGCTCAGCAATCAGAAAAGTGACAAAGATGCCTAGCCAGTAAGTGGGCATTTGTCAGGGGGCTTCTCATATTTTCACAATCGAGATGGAGTCAACCTCAGGAACACATCAAAGGGGCTCATTTGCCAATAAGAGTCCCCCTGGTGTGGGCTAGTTAAACAGAACGAGCCACCCTTCCTGTTCTTCCATCCTCACCTTATCAGACTTGGAGTTCTGTCTGGATCCATAGAACTGAAAGTTCCCAGCTGGACTCCAGGCCTGGCAATGTCCTCTCAACTGACTGTGAAGCTCTGGGGGTGAAAGGCAGGTGTGTTGTTGGCATCTACCTCCTGAACCCTCACGTGGCACTGGCCACTGCCCTCCCAAGCTGCTGGGACTGGTCCCCCTTGCAGGAGAAGAGCTGCTCTTGGTTTTCCACAGCAATGACAAGGCTGGGAGCTGTGTGGGTTTCATAATTCAAAGGCTGCAAAGCCCAGAGAGAGGACTTCATTAGCACCTGCTGCTACTCTGGATGAAGGAAAGCTCAGCATCAAGTCATCCTCACGAACTCGAGAGCTTGTGGCTTTTCCACTTCATTTATTATTTACACTGTCTTTGATAATGATCAAAAGACAGTCTTCAGCTCATTTTCAAATCACTTATGGAGTTCTTTTTTCATTCCCTCCTCCTCTCCTGGTTGAAAAGCACCACCATCCATCAGAGGGTAATGAAAAATGCAACAAAAACTATCACTTAATGAAACATTAATGTGACAACCAAGCTGCAAAAAAACCAAGGGAACTTAGGGAAATATAGATATTAATGATCATGGTTATCCAGGGGACAAAGTGGCCAGTGGCTTAAAAGGACTGAAAGGCTGGGCACGCTTGAAGATTCAATGGCAGGCATCCGGGGCACAGGCTGGGCAGAACCTTGGTATGCACAGTATGATCTGGGTGCCGGCAAAACCTACAAGTCTTCTAAGTGACAGGCAGAACCCAGGCCCCAAGCAGACCAACTGTCTCAGGTGTGCATCTTCCCTGGGCAACTCACATGTACCATGCAGGGGACCCTAGTGTTCTGGTGTCTCCCTGGGACTATGAAGACTAGAAGCACTGAGTCAGATCACCCATTACAATGCCGTTCCACCACTGTCAGGCTGCGTGAGTCCGTCTAAAGGTTTTGCGCCCTGTATCAGTAAAATGCAATGCTACTACTGTCCTCCACGGGCAGCTTTTTCATTAGGCATGGTAGACAGTGCCAAAGACTCACTGTACTTTTTAAAGGCCACACAAATGCTCCAAGTTCTTTCAACTTTCAAAGTTTAATGTTAAAAATGATTAACACTCAGAAGAAAAGAAAAGGGAGAACATTTAGGTTGCAAACCATTTCATTTTCTTAGCACATCAGAAAAAAATGAAAATTTTAGGGCATACATAAGTGTATTAAATTTTGCCTAAAAAGTTGAGGTATGTAGTAATATCAAAAATAATTCCTAATACTGATTGTATCTTAGTAGGAGGAGCCCACAGCCCAGACACAGAAGTTGCAGTGGGGCCCTGCTTTCTTCACAGCGTGACACAGAACACAGTGTGCTAAGGACACAGCATACCTGCTCTAGTTCCATATCCCTGATTTGACACAGAGAGGCCTCAGCATCTACAACCACCCAGCTGGTCTGCCGTGGTTGTGGTTATAGCTTTACCTTAATAACATTTAAAATCCCTTCAATGGTCTCAGGATCAGCTAAGACATCAAAATGTCCCTCTTTGTTGCCCTTCGATATGGAGAATTTTACTCTCCAAGCCCATGTAAATGGTAAATCAGGATCTTGAACCAAGAGATGCAACACACCCTGGAGGACTTGACATTCAGAAATTTGAATCTTATACTGAAAGAGGCAACTATCATCTCCTTGTAATGGAGACAAAGAAACGCATTTTGGAAAGAAGGAAAGAGAGGGAAGAGAGGAGGGAGGTGAGCGGAGGGAGGTTCTTATTGCAACACCCTGGGCTTTTCTTTTGGTATTGAATTTGAACTCAGGATATTTGAAACTGCCTACTACAAGAGAAGGAGCAGCGGTAAGGAACAGCATGTGCCCCTACCTGTGATTTGCTGCCTACAGACGAATAATTCCCAAAGGGCCATTCAACCCAACTCAGCATTCCATTTTGCTAATAATTTTTAAAAATAATAATACACATCCTAGTTTACATGCTCTAAAATCTTAGTTCTCCTAAAATAGGATACTTGTGATTATTTAGATCAAAGTGATTATGTTTTAAGCACATGGAGATCTTACAATAGCTTGTTATTCAGTATTTTGATGACAATGTCTCCTGACGAGCACATCAAAACAGCAGTATATTTTTCTTCCTGGCTGTCTTTTGAACCAAGCCCAGGAAAGATTTTGAGACAAGGGTCAATTATAAGATTATTTTGCAGTTATTACACACTTTTTTGTTGAGGTCCTTTCATTAGAAAACATTTCACTTTGGATTATTTCATTAAAAGTTTTAAGTTACACCTTTTAAAAATAATTGTTTGCACCATTTATGCAGTAGCGGCTACTATATGTTAGATTCTCTTTTAGGTACTTGCAAAAACAATATATCATCTTTAAGGGGCTGACGATGAGGGGAGATATATAGACAATAAATAAAGCAAATACATTAGTTAAGTAGAAACCTATCTAATCAGAAGAGGAAAGAAGAACAAAAGGGCTAGAAGGTTGGGGTTGGGGGAATTTTAATTAGAGAGTCAAGAAAGGCCTCATCAAGAAAGGTCAAGAGAAAGAGCTAAGTATAATAGACATTTACTTTTTCTTTTTTCGGGACCGGGGATTGAACTCAGGACCTTGTGCTTGCGAGGCAGGTGCTGGAACTACTGAGCTAAATCCCTGGCTCTGCAATGCTTTCTTAAAGCCTAGGAATCCTGTGCTATGTGAAATCTTATGTAGAACTCCAATATGTAAATCAAGGGAGCCAAAGAAACAAGGCCAGAATTTACCTACTCATCTTCACCTCCAGCATCCTGATCATAGTGTTTAAACTTGTCAGCCAGAGGTGATTCTGCTCCTACCCCCACCCCCCGGTTATCAAAACCAGGGAGTGCGCCTGGCATCTAGTGGGTAGAAACCAGGGATGCTGTCAAATATTCTACAATGTATTGTACAGCCCTCCACGACAAAGAATTTCCCATCCCAAAATGTCAGTTGCACAGAGGTCAAGAAACACTGGCTTCAACCTAACAAGGATTCTTTATATTCCCTAGGCCTCAGTTTCCTTGTCTGTAAAATAAAATTAATGTGATAGCTTTAAAAATAACGAAGTACATTTTCTTAGCATATTTTCTGGCAAAAAGTTATAAAAGGTGGAAGGTTATGTGATTCTTACTGAATGGTTATCACAGTGGGTTGACTATTAACTTAAATGACTTTGGAGAACTGCATGTATCTTATTGGTGCCTCAGCAAAGCCAAGCTTAGGGCTTGGGGACTGTGTGGAAACTCAGAACCAGTGTAGCAGGTGCCCTACCTGGTCCTGGGTAAATGTGGCACATGGTTGTTGCCTTCCTGAATATCGATATGAACTGTCCCCGTAGATGACAAGGATGGCTGTCCACAATCCCTTGCTCTGATGAGTAAGGTAAACTGAGGGGCAGTCTATGTGAGGAGGATGAGGAACTATTTATAGGGAATACAGAAAAGTGACATATCTATAGGAAATGTTGCATTTTAGAATTTCAATAGCAAGGTTCCCCATGGAAGGCTCCCCACTACAAACGTAGACCTCAAGTATGGGACTCAAAAACAGCCAACATGTTTTGTTTTGTTTCTTTAAATAATAAAATCTACACAACCTCATAATATACGCATCCTGAGTCAGATTTCTCTACTAATATGACCAATCCAGAAGCCACTTTCTTTCATAATGGAGTTTGAGAAACAAGGAAATAAAGGATGAGAAATTGGAGTATTTTCTTGTTCCAAATCAGCTGATAACATCTGAAAAATAGGTTGACCTAGAAAGAAATTTTTAAAGTTATTACTGTGAACTAAACACGATCTATTAACCCAATATAAGGATAGGATGTTAGATGGCCTGGGGCATACACCAGAATGAATGAAATATCTAAATAGAATTAGGAAATTGTAATGAAGAAAAATGGCAAACACACTAACAGAAATGAGCAAAAGAAAAGAGTAAGTAACTGATAAAAAATAGAAAGGGCTGAGAAACATATCACAATGTTGAACCGCGTAATAGTCAAAGATGAACAATATATCACACACTGTCATATGTTGCCGGTGAATGAATAAAGTCTGCATGCTCTTTGAACCAAAAGTCTACCTCTCTGAAAATATGCAAAGTAAATAATGTTTCAGTGGGAGGCTCAAATATATTCACTGAAATATATTTTATAAAAGTAACAAAACACAGATGTTCAGCAATAGGGATTGGTTAAATATCTTAAAGTTTACCCACAAAATAAGATATTGCAGAACAAGAGGTTGGAGGAGAATACTGTTAGGTTATAAACAGTAAAATACAACTTTTCCAAGGGAAATTCACGACTCTACACATATAAAAACACACTCAGCATCTGAAGATATTTAAGTATGAATATATATATGTATACATTTTGTACTATTATAAAGATGAAAAAGTACATATATGTGAATATGAATTTAATTATTTTTAAAAATCTGCAAATAAATATATGTATACAACCCGCAGTGTGTTCATATACACACATACATAAACTGCAAAGATGCCGGAGATGTAGCTCAGTGGTAGACTGCTGACCTAGCATGCATGGGGCCCTGGGTTCAACCCCTAGCACTACAAAAAGAAGGAGTAGAGTGGGTGGTGGAGGTCCTCAGGGGAAGGGGGAAACCTGGACAGAGTAGAGACAGGGGAGGAAGCCCCTCACACATACCTGCAGTTTGGTTCTCCTTCACACTGATGTTAAATTCCTTTTCAGGAAACTGGGGTACATGATCATTCACATCACTGATCCTAATGTTGAAAATCAAAGCTTCATCCATAGTTTTTCCACAACATCAAAACAAACCTAGGGAGCAAAGAACTATATAAATATTGCAGACCCGTTTACCTGAGGACACTAATCAAATAACTGTTATAATTATGTGTTTGCACTGTGTATTGGCCAGCTTTTCTGTCACTGATACACAGTACCTGACACCCACAATTTGAAGGAGGAGAAGTTTAATTTAACTCCAGTTTCAGAGGATTCAGTCCATGGTTAGCTGGCTTGGTAGAAGGGAATGGGGTAGCAAAGATGTTTAGCTCAAGCATGGCAGCTGGGAAACAGAGCAGTGGAACAGTGCCAGAGAGGATGGAGCGAGGGACCAGATATGGACCCTAAAGGCCACACCTCCAGGACCCACCCAGACACACCCAGAAGCATGCTTTCCTAATCCCCTAGGCAGCTCCCAATCCATTCAAGTTGACAGTAAAGGTTAACCATCACAGCTGTCTCCACTAGACTGGAAGTTCCTGCAGGCAGGATTCACATCACTCTCACGTGCTGTGTAGCCCCTGGGACTGAGCATTGCCTTGGTGCAACCTAGATGCTAAATAAGCATGAGTAGAACAAATCAATGCACTAACCTGAAGAAAAATATCATCAGTTCTTACTAGGTTCAAATCACAGTTTCTCCACCTGGGTGAGCGTAGCAAGGTGCTTGTGAGCACCAGTTTGCTCGTAAAGACCAGTTATCAGTATCATCCTGAGAAGTGAAGACCCTAATGAATATGGTTAAGACATGCAGTTAACCGATATTTAAGGTTTGGGGAAAACGAGAGTTTACAGGAACCAGCACAGCCACTGAAATGTGGTCTGTTCTTAAATGGTCACTGATCTTACTGGCATATGTGAGTAAGAGACACTGTTCCTTCTCAAACGTGCCTGTGTAGAGTCCTTCCTTCCCTAAGGTACCAAGTCACTAATTTAAGTTTCTGCCTTAAAGACTATTTTAAGAAACAGAATTAAGCCCAAACAAAGAGAAGGTAGGAAACAATAAACATACGATTATGTATCAACACAATAAAAAACAGCAAAGCAATGATATCAAGAAACTAGGACCTGGTTCTTTGAAATAGTAAGATGGGCAAACCTCCAGAAAAACAAACGAGAGGAAAGAGGGGAGAGAGAGAGAGAATGGGCAGGGGAATCAGCATCAGGAATGAAGTATCACTACAGATTTTATGTAATAAAGAAATAACATGAACAAGTTTATCTTGATGTCTTCAACAACTTAAGAAAAATGGACCAAATTCCCGAGAAAAGAAAGCTACCAAAACTCTTTCAAGAAGAAATAAACTGAATAGTCCTGTATCTATTTTAAAATGGAATTTGTAGTTCAGAATCCACTAAAAAACAAAAAACGAAAAAAGCAACACCAAAAAAACCCTATAGGCCCAGATGGCTTCATTGATAAATTTTAGTAAAATCTGGGGGAAGAGGTAGTACCATTACAACATAATCTCTTCCAGGAAATACAGGAGAGAAAGCTTCATGCATTGTATGAGAATAATACTGCCCAAATACCAAGCCAGGTTTTTAAAATTAGAAGAAAGCAATAGAACAGTATCTTTCATGATCTAGACTCAAAAATCCTCAGCAAAATATTAGCAAACAGTATTAAAAGGATAGCACTGTATTACAAGGACAGTACATTATGACTGAAAGAGGTTTATCCTGAGAATATAAGGCTGATTTAACACTTGAAAATCAGTGTTAGCAATGTCACAAGATATATATACCAGCAGTGATTAACTGGAAATCAAAGTTTTAAAAATAGCACCATTTACAAATCTAAAATATGTGCAGGATTTGTTTACTGAAAATGACTAAACATTAATTAAAGAAATCAAAATTTAATGAAAAGATATACCATTTTTATGAGACTAATAATGCCAGAATGACAATTCTTCCCACATTGACTTGTATTCAGTCCGAGCCCAAAACAAATGACTAACAATACTTTTATAGATCTCAACAAGCTGACTTCAAAGTTGAAGGTAAAGGTAAATAGATTTGAATGGCCAAAATAATTTTTGAAAAAGAAAGAGCTAGAAGTCTCATACCATATGATTCAAAATGTATTATATAAAGATACAGTAACCCAAGGAGTGTAGCATTGGTGAAAAGATACAAGTGTGCCTGGGACAGAAGAAAGGGTACAGTCAAACACAGGTCCACACACAGGTGCTTCAGTGATTTTAAGAAAGATACCAAGGCAGTTCAGTGGAGGCAGTTCAGTGGAGGCAGTTCAGTGGCCTTCTCCATCGGTTGTGCTGGAAAACTCAATGTCCATATTCACAAAATAAATAAATAAACCCCAATCTCTGTCTTACACCTTAGGCAAAAATTAATTCAAAACTGATCATAGGCTGAAATATAAGTATTATACTATAAAACTAGTTTAAAAAAATAAAGGAGAAAATCTTCATGACCATGTGTTAGATATGAAACCATAAACACAACCCAGAAGAAAAACTATTGATTAAATAGGACTTCATCAAAATTTAAAACTACTAAAGGAATAGTAAGTCAAAGCGATAAACTGAGAGAAAAATATCTATATATCATGGACAGACAAAGGATTTATATTCAAACTTCAGTAGTTAGAAAAACTATGTATAATTTGAAAATGAATAAAGCATTTAAACAGATATTTCTCCAAAGAAGATATATAGAAGTAAATAACTAATCATTTATCGTTATGGATAATACAAATTATCTCAAAGATATCTCACCCCACACCTGTTACAATGTGAAAATGTAGACACCTGACCATACATACCAAGCACTGACAAAGACTCAGAGCAATCGGAAATCTTATGCACTTCTACTAAGAATGCAAAATAGTTCACTCACTCCAAAAAATACTTTAGGAATTTTTACAAAGTTAAACATATACTTATCATATGATCCAACAAACCATTTTAGATAATTAATCAAATGAAATGAAAATTGATGTTCACACAAAAATCCATATGTTCATAGTGGTGGTACCTGTGGTCACCAAAAATTGTTAATAATCCAAGAGTCCTTCAATTACAGAGTTGATAAATGAACAGTCCAGAAAATAGACTGCAACTCAAAAATAAAATGAACAAACAACTGATGCACACAACAGCTTGGAGTGATATCAGATGCTTTATACTAAGTGAAAAAAATCTAGACTTACCAAGCAACGTACTGTGTGATTCCATTTCTACAATATTCTAAAGAAGGTGAAAATGTGGGGAAGAAGAGATTAGCAGATTCTGGGAATGATTTGGTGATAAAGGGGCAGTAGGAAAAACGTAAGGAATGATGGGACAATTTTGTATTTGACTGTGATGATAGTTGAATGTGAAACTGTCAAAACTCATAAAAATGGATTACTGTATGTAAATGTAAAAATTAAATTGAAGAAAATAAAATACAGTACACATAAAACATAGAAGAAGTAATGTATTTAAGAGTTCTTAGGTCACTGCATTGTTGAATAAACTATAAAAAAATCTAGTAAGTGAAGAACGAATATTGTGATTTCTCTATATTTGTTGGCTCCCCTTTGTGGAATGAGATCAAAGAGTGTGGGTGGGGTGAGATTTTTAGTGGCTTTCATAGACCTCAGCAGTGTTTAAATTTTTGTAAGTAGACTTTTTTTCACACCTAAAGTAAATTTTTGTAAGTAGACTTTTTCACACCTAAGTATCAAGAACTCTCATTCATTATTGGTGGAAATGCAAAATGGCATAGCCACTTTGGAAGTCTGCATAGCATTTTCATAAAAAACCAAACATACAAAAAAAAAAAAGAAAACCAAACATACGATCCTGTAATCCAGTAATCACTCCTCCAAACAAGTTTAAAATATATATCCACAAAAAACCTACATGTGAATGTGACAAGCAGCTGCATTCATAATTGTCAAAACATGCAAGCAACCAAGGTATCCTTCCAAAGATAAATAGATAAGCTGTGGTACATACAAGGGATGATCAAAATACATGGTGAACATTTAAGTTAAAAATCTACACATTGTCATTAATCCTCCTCAAAATACTTCCCCTTGCTTCGAACACACTTATCCCACTGTTCTTGCCACTTTCTGAAGCAGTTCTGGAGTCCTCTTTCGTGAGTGTCTTTGGAGGTTTTGGTCCAAAAATGTGGTGAATGGTGCTGCTGGGTGTCAGTCAATGGAAAGGCAGCTCCTGAAAACGTGGCTGTGTGTCTCATCCACCTTCTTCACCGGATCTTCACTGGCTCTTCTCTAGTCAAAATGAACATGAAAGGTAGATGTTTGAATTGATTCGGGGCATCATGGCAGCCACAACAACACAACTAAAATCATAAAGGAGGACTTCCAGACCTGCTTCAGAAAGTGGCACAAATAATGAGATAAGTGTGTTTGAAGTAAGGGGAAGTCTTTTGAGGGGGAATTAGAGCTATGTGTCTTTTACTGTGATAAATATTTAAAAATTTAAACATTCCCCCTATACAGGCAATGGAGTATTATACAAGGACAAAAAGACAGAGGGATCCTAAATGGATGCTGGTAAGTGAAAGAAGCCAGTCGGAAAAGGCTGCACATTGTACGACTCCAACTTTATGACATCCTGGGAAAGGTAAAACTCTGGAGAGAGTTAAAAAGAAATCAGTGGCTGCCAGCGCTTGAGGGAAGGAGGGATAAATATGCAGAACACAGAGGACTTTGGGAGTAATAAAACTATTCAGGAGGATACTGTGACCTTGGATACTTGCTGTTATGCATATATCCAAACCAGTAGAAATGTACAAGACCGAGAGTGAACCCTGAAGTAGCCTAGGGGCTGCAGTTAATCATAGTGTAAAACACTGGCTTGTCAATTATAGCAAATGACACAGCACACTCCCGCAAGATGTTTCTAATAAGGAAATCTTGGGGCTAGAGGATGAAGACTCTGTGCACTTCCCGTGTTATTTTTCTGTAAATTTGAAATTGTCATAAAAAATAAAGTCCATTAACTTCCTTGTAAAATTGAAAGAGGGCATATATAATTTCATATATAAATTAATTTACAACTACAATTTTAATATACATTTTTTATATATATATATATATATATATATAATTTCTAAAAGTAAGTCTAATGTGACTTACTCTTGCTGTTATATTGCTTTAGGGTAAACAGTAATTTTATCTCTCAAAGACTAAAAGATGGTGGGGAAGGCAGCCGGCAGGTTCATGGACAGCGGAGCAGAAAGCCATGAATTACTGGGCAGAGGTGCTCTCCAGGTGGGATTGCTCCACTGAGGGTCACTGATTCCCAAGATTCTGTGGTTGCTGCATCCTGCTGGGGGCCGGGAAACCCAATTTACGACAGGAAACCACGACTGCTAACAGGGCCCTTGTGTGAATCAACTCTGTTCATCCTAGCAGGGCAGATGGCTTCCCCTGGGTGGGCCCAAGTTTCCTCCCCATCAGCTCGCCTCCTCCCAGTGAGGCTGAAGAATGCTGCAGGGCTTCTGCTACTGAGCTGGACCACTTCAGGGGCTCTAACATACATTTTTAAATTTTTTGCAAGCAAACTGTCTCTCTCCCACACCATTGCTCCACTCTCCTCCATAATTCATGGCTGCGCTGGCAGCTCCTTGGGCCCTAATCACTGTGACTTCTGGCTCTTAAACTGGGCCGAATGTAATCCTCCCACTTAAAACAAGGACCACATGTTTGCTTTATGTGTATTATTTTATATTCCATTTATTATCCTAAAAGCTACATCTGAGACCATTAGTTCTGTAAGATGCTTGAGAAGCATGGGTGTTGTTTATTCTTTGGTAAGATACTGAGAATTTCCAGGCAACTCAGAAGTCACAATGGAGAAAGGAAATATCATGGATATTTTCTGCTCTTGGAAAGGCTTTTCAGCCTTTTGTTCAGCCTTGAGATTTATATCTTTGGATAAACAAACCATGGTGCATTAACAAGATGGATCACCAGATGGCCGATTGAAATTATATGCACAAGATCTACAGTCTTACACACAAATGAACATACGGAAACATCTTAAATGCCAAATGCACAGTACAAAGTCACTTATATGCATCAGAGAGATGTAAGCAAAGATGACAGTGTGGGGATGAAGATCAATAAATAATTATTTGGAAGAATATAAAAATGGATTTGTGGGATGTATTTGTATCCTATGAAACTGAGCATATTTAATAAATAGGTAAGATTCCTATAAAGAAAAAGAGGAGGCATTTTTCCTTTCCAACTCCACCTTAAATCTTATAACAATTCTCAAGTGGTATTACTATTACCTTACAGTTTTATAGAACTAACAAGAAGTTAGCCTTCCCCTGCTACTTCCTAAATCTGAGGTGTTTTGTTTTGTTTTTGGTACCAGGGATCGAACTCGAGACCTTGTGCTTGGGAGGCAGGTGCCAGGACCACTGAGCTAAACCCCTAGCCCTCAAATCCGAGTTTTTACAGTTTGGGCTGGTTTAGGAGACCCCTCCAGGATTCTAGAGCACACGGCATCCCACTAGACTGTCTTTTTGGAGCCCTATTTGGTTGACTCGACTTTTTTTTTTTTTTTTTTGGTACCTGGGATCAAACTCAGGTCCTTGCACTTGTGCAGCAGGTTGGCGAAACCACTGAGCTAAATCCCTGGCCCTGACTTGATTTTTAATAGCATCTTGTCTTCATGGTCTGCCAAAACCAATAATAAACCTTCATCTAGAGCAGCAGATGGTGAAGCCAGGATGCTCCACTTGTGCAGTACTTGTGTGACACTTTGCTTATGCCACTTTTCATGGCTGGTGATCCTCCTCCTCACACGTCTCCTGTGCTCCCAACCAGGGTGTAACTTGGGGTCGCTTTCCAGTACTTACATCGGAAATTTATTCTTACAGTTGTGAAGGCTGGAATGGAAATCCAGGGGTTGGAAGGGTTGGCTCATGCTGGAATCTGTTCTGGGCCTCTCTTCTGGAGGCTGGTGCTGTAGCAGGCATTGCTATTTCTGGGCTTGTGGATGCGTCCTTCTAGGCTCTGCCTCCACCTTCTTGTGGTACTCTCCCTGTGTCTATCTCTAGGTCTAAATTTCCTTCATCTGCTTTTTTTTTTTTCAACACTGGGTATTGATTGTGGGGCCTTTGCACTGAGCTATATCCCCAGCCCTTTTTATTTTTTACTTTGAGATAGGGTCTCACTAAGTTGCTAAGTTTCCAGGCTACACCTGAAATTTCAGTCTTCATGCCACAGCCCAAGTGCTGGAATCACACACCAGGCCAAATTTCCTTCTTAGAATGATGCTGGTCACCCTAGTCCACGATGACCTCATTTAACTTGATCACATTGCAAAGGCCCCACATCTTAGTAAGGGTACATTCATGGGTGCCGTGTATTGGGATTTGAATACATCTTTTTGGTAGTTACATTTCAACTCATAATACCCTGAAAGACAGAGGTCCAGTCTACCAGGCTTATTCACTCACTCACTCATTCATCCAGCATAACTGATGGAGACCCAACTTTCTGAGGAGACCTATTGGTGACCCTGGCAAAATGGCCATGGACAAGACGGGGCCTTCCCCTCTCAGAACTTAAGTTGACTGTCTACAGGGAACCAAACACAGATGCATGCCCTTCAGGTAAGGAGTGAACTGGGGAGAATATAACCCCAGTAAGGGGACAGACCGTGATGGATGGGGTGGAGGCAAGATCAGAATTTCCACCCTGTGTCTTCCTTCACAGAAGTTTATGGTTACAAGAGGCAATCAGGTATCTAATGAGAACATAAATCCACATAAAAGGACAACTGTAATCAATGTTTTAGGGGAAGAGAGCATCGATTTGGACTAGCCAGGAAGATCCAAGCATAGGAGCCTTGAAATCTTGACATAACAACCCCCTCAGGATGCACTTCATTTCCCTTTTGTGAAAATGATCTGGTCTTGATGTACCCAGCTTTTCCACCTTCACCTCAAGTTTCCTAGGCATTAGGCATCAGCTCCTAGGCACAAAGGCCCATAGGAAACCTTATGAATGCCAGTTCTTAACACATCATGAAAAATGTTAAAAGCAAACAGCAACAATCACAGTGAACATCAAGTGTCTGGTTCTTCCCTCTCACAGCTCATGCCCTGGCTTCTGTATCAGCTCCTCCCTACTCAATGTGTAGAAGCCCCGAGTGGGCAACACAGCATTACCCAGGAGCTTGTCAGAAATGCAGAACCTTGGGCCTGGCCTGGACCCACTGATGCAGACTACGTTTTACCAAGATCCCCAAATGGTCTGTTTGCTCGTCAAAGATTGAGAAGAACTGTCTTAGGGCCCCCATATGACTACTATATATTCCTTCTTTTTAACAACACTACAAAGTTGGCAGAGAGGGGAAGCAAGAGCTTATGCACCTAGAGAAAACCTAAAGAGGCATCTTTGTGTGTCTTTGGAGTTTTGGGAGAAACTTTGCCTGTTAACACATTAAAGATTC